>NW_028162241.1:50000-133245 GCF_964263955.1 Coregonus lavaretus | reverse complement strand
GAGGTGGGGTTGGTGGGGTTGGTGGGGTTGGTGGGGTTGGTGGGGTGAGGTGGGGTTGGTGGGGTGAGGTGGGGTGAGGTGGGGTTGGTGGGGTGAGGTGGGGTTGGTGGGGTTGGTGGGGTGAGGTGAGGTGAGGTGGGGTTGGTGGGGTTGGTGGGGTGAGGTGGGGTTGGTGGGGTTGGTGGGGTGAGGTGGGGTTGGTGGGGTTGGTGGGGTGAGGTGGGGTGAGGTGGGGTTGGTGGGGTTGGTGGGGTGAGGTGGGGTTGGTGGGGTTGGTGGGGTGAGGTGGGGTTGGTGGGGTGAGGTGGGGTTGGTGGGGTGAGGTGGGGTTGGTGGCGTGAGGTGGGGTTGGTGGGGTTGGTGGGGTGAGGTGGGGTTGGTGGGGTGAGGTGGGGTTGGTGGGGTGAGGTGGGGTTGGTGGGGTTGGTGGGGTGAGGTGGGGTTGGTGGGGTTGGTGGGGTGAGGTGGGGTTGGTGGGGTTGGTGGGGTGAGGTGGGGTTGGTGGGGTGAGGTGGGGTTGGTGGTGTTGGTGGGGTTGGTGGGGTTGGTGGGGTGAGGTGGGGTTGGTGGGGTGAGGTGGGGTTGGTGGGGTTGGTGGGGTGAGGTATGGTTGGTGGGGTGAGGTGGGGTTGGTGGGGTGAGGTGGGGTTGGTGGGGTGAGGTGGGGTTGGTGGGGTTGGTGGGGTGAGGTGGGGTTGGTGGGGTTGGTGGGGTGAGGTGGGGTTGGTGGGGTTGGTGGGGTGAGGTGGGGTTGGTGGGGTTGGTGGGGTTGGTGGGGTGAGGTGGGGTTGGTGGGGTTGGTGGGGTGAGGTGGGGTTGGTGGGGTTGGTGGGGTTGGTGGGGTTGGTGGGGTGAGGTGGGGTGAGTTGGGGTTGGTTGGTTTGGTGGGGTTGGTGGGGTTGGTGGGGTGAGGTGGGGTTGGTGAGGTGGGGTTGGTGGGGTTGGTGGGGTGAGGTGGGGTTGGTGGGGTTGGTGGGGTGAGGTGGGGTTGGTGGGGTTGGTGGGGTGAGGTGGGGTTGGTTGGTTTGGTGGGGTGAGGTGGGGTTGGTGGGGTGAGGTGGGGTTGGTGGGGTTGGTGGGGTTGGTGGGGTGAGGTGGGGTTGGTGGGGTTGGTGGGGTGGGGTGGGGTGGGGTTGGTGGGGTGAGGTGGGGTTGGTGGGGTTGGTGGGGTTGGTGGGGTTGGTGGGGTTGGTGGGGTGTGGTGGGGTGAGGTGGGGTGAGGTGGGGTTGGTGGGGTGGTTGGGGTTGGTGGGGTGAGGTGGGGTTGGTGGGGTTGGTGGGGTGAGGTGGGGTGAGGTGGGTTGAGGTGGGGTTGGTGGGGTGAGGTGGGGTTGTTGGGGTGAGGTGGGGTTGGTGGGGTTGGTGGGGTGAGGTGGGGTTGGTGGGGTTGGTGGGGTGAGGTGGGGTTGGTGGGGTGAGGTGGGGTTGGTGGGGTGAGGTGGGGTGAGGTGGGGTTGGTGGGGTGAGGTGGGGTTGGTGGGGTTGGTGGGGTTGGTGGGGTTGGTGGGGTGAGGTGGGGTTGGTGGGGTTGGTGGGGTTGGTGGGGTTGGTGGGGTGAGGTGGGGTGAGGTGGGGTTGGTGGGGTTGGTGGGGTGAGGTGGGGTTGGTGGGGTGAGGTGGGGTTGGTGGGGTTGGTGGGGTGAGGTGGGGTTGGTGGGGTGAGGTGGGGTGAGGTGGGGTTGGTGGGGTGAGGTGGGGTTGGTGGGGTTGGTGGGGTGAGGTGGGGTTGGTGGGGTGAGGTGGGGTTGGTGGGGTTGGTGGGGTGAGGTGGGGTTGGTGGGGTGAGGTGGGGTTGGTGGGGTGAGGTGGGGTTGGTGGGGTTGGTGGGGTTGGTGGGGTTGGTGGGGTGAGGTGGGGTTGGTGGGGTGAGGTGGGGTGAGTTGGGGTTGGTGGGGTTGGTGGGGTGAGGTGGGTGTGTGTGTGTGTGTGTGTGTGTGTTTGTGTGTGTGTGTGTGTGTGTGTGTGTGTGTGTGTGTGTTTGTGTGTGTGTGTGAGTGTGTGAGTTCGTGTAACCGTTTTGTTTCTCCATCCATGTTGTTTTTGTTAGCAGGAAATGGTGAGTCCTTAAAGGGATAGTTCACCCAAATGACAACATCATATGCTAACAGCTCATTTTTTTGCATTTCTAACCAAAAAACAATAGAAGTCATTGGACCCTAAGGTAGCATGTTTGAAATGTTATGCTAAAATCATCTCTAATTAATTTAAAGTAATTCTGTATTTTCAGAGAATTTTACACGATTTGGGCATGACATTTCTTTGGGTCTCCATTGGTTTTTGGTTAAAAATGCAAACAATTACGTTTTAGTTACAGTGCACAGATAAACAGAACCAAAGTGTTGATTAAACTCTGTCCTTTCAGGTAAGGAACAAAATATGTGATTTTGTAATTTGGGTGACCTATCCCTTTAAGATGTGTGTGTATTGTTGTATTGTTGTGTATTGTTAGATATTACTGCACTGTTGGAGCTAGGCACACAAGCAATTAGATACACCCGCAATAACATCTGTTAAATATATGTACAGTGGGGAAAAAAAGTATTTAGTCAGCCACCAATTGTGCAAGTTCTCCCACTTAAAAAGATGAGAGAGGCCTGTAATTTTCATCATAGGTACACGTCAACTATGACAGACAAAATGAGAAAAAAACTTCCAGAAAATCACATTGTAGGATTTTTAATGAATTTATTAGCAAATTATGGTGGAAAATAAGTATTTGGTCACCTACAAACAAGCAAGATTTTTGGCTCTCACAGACCTGTAACTTCTTCTTTAAGAGGCTCCTCTGTCCTCCACTCGTTACCTGTATTAATGGCACCTGTTTGAACTTGTTATCAGTATAAAAGACACCTGTCCACAACATCAAACAGTCACACTCCAAACTCCACTATGGCCAAGACCAAAGAGCTGTCAAAGGACACCAGAAACAAAATTGTAGACCTGCACCAGGCTGGGAAGACTGAATCTGCAATAAGTAAGCAGCTTGGTTTGAAGAAATCAACTGTGGGAGCAATTATTAGGAAATGGAAGACATACAAGACCACTGATAAAATCCCTCGATCTGGGGCTCCACGCAAGATCTCACCCCGTGGGGTCAAAATGATCACAAGAACGGTGAGCAAAAATCCCAGAACCACACGGGGGGACCTAGTGAATGACCTGCAGAGAGCTGGGACCAAAGTAACAAAGCCTACCATCAGTAACACACTACGCCGCCAGGGACTCAAATCCTGCAGTGCCAGACGTGTCCCCCTGCTTAAGCCAGTACATATCCAGGCCCGTCTGAAGTTTGCTAGAGTGCATTTGGATGATCCAGAAGAGGATTGGGAGAATGTCATATGGTCAGAGGCAACCAAAATAGAACTTTTTGGTAAAAACTCAACTCGTCGTGTTTGGAGGACAAAGAATGCTGAGTTGCATCCAAAGAACACCATACCTACTGTGAAGCATGGGGGTGGAAACATCATGCTTTGGGGCTGTTTTTCTGCAAAGGGACCAGGACGACTGATCCGTGTAAAGGAAAGAATGAATGGGGCCATGTATCGTGAGATTTTGAGTGAAAACCTCCTTCCATCAGCAAGGGCATTGAAGATGAAACGTGGCTGGGTCTTTCAGCATGACAATGATCCCAAACACACCGCCCGGGCAACGAAGGAGTGGCTTCGTAAGAAGCATTTTAAGGTCCTGGCGTGGCCTAGCCAGTCTCCAGATCTCAACCCCATAGAAAATCTTTGGAGGGAGTTGAAAGTCCGTGTTGCCCAGCCACAGCACCAAAACATCACTGCTCTAGAGGAGATCTGCATGGAGGAATGGGCCAAAATACCAGCAACAGTGTGTGAAAACCTTGTGAAGAATTACAGAAAACGTTTGACCTGTGTCATTGCCAACAAAGGGTATATAACAAAGTATTGAGAAACTTTTGTTATTGACCAAATACTTATTTTCCACCATAATTTGCAAATAAATTCATTCAAAATCCTACAATGTGATTTTCTGGATTTTTTTCCTCATTTTGTCTGTCATGGTTGACGTGTACCTATGTTGAAAATTACAGGCCTCTCTCATCTTTTTAAGTGGGAGAACTTGCACAATTGGTGGCTGACTAAATACTTTTTTTCCCCACTGTGAGTGACCAATAACATTTGATGTTATTTTATTTTTAAGAGCCTGGTGAGAATAGGGAAATGGGGGTTTGGGGCGAAGTGAAGCGGAATGGAAAATGTTTGGATTTGGGGTGAAGTGAAATTCCTCCCACCCCTGTCATCGCCTCTGAGAGACACACGCACACGCAAATGCACACACACACACACACACACACACACACACACACACACACACACACACACACATAGTGCCACCATTTCGGAGGGGGATTAACACAGGAAGTGAGTCTAAGTGAGCCAATGATGGAGGTCGCAATCAAGCCCTGCACTCAACACAAAGGAAACACAACAGCTCAGCGCCACTGCAACAAGTGCTGCTCCCCCCCCCCCCTCTGATGATGTTTGGGAACACACTGTGGGTGTGGGTAATATTGGTTTGGGAACACACTGTGGGTGTGGGTAATATTGGTTTGGGAACACACTGTGGGTAATATTGTCTCCAGTTGGAACAGCCAACCACTTTTAATTATCTAATCAATTAAATTATTAAATCAATCAATTAAAGCCTAATAACATAGAGGTTGGTTCTTGTCCCCCAAAGTGATGATAACTTTATTATTATTTTAGATCACTCTTTGGAGAAATCTTAAGAGATTTTTTGAGCATTGTCCAAGAATATATGTTCTACTTCTCCATTTGAAAGGGATTTTGCATCAGCTGACAGTATTTTGATTCCATTGTAGAAGGGCTAGGAGTGATCTGCACAGCCAATATATTTACATGTCATGTTATTCTCTATTGTACAGTAATAGAGATGTAAAAACAATCAGGCAGTCTTCCACAGCAGACTATTTCCTGAACTCCAGGTCGTTGACTGTGTTTCCTGGTAGCCTCCTTGAAGCAGGAATGTTAAACAGAACCCGTCAGTTTAGTGTCATTGGTTTTCCTCCTATATTTCATATTTCTGACACTGCAGTCAACGTTTTTACTATCCAGCAGTACTCTATCCTCCCTGAGCCTTGGTAAATGCAGATATATCATTATGATAGTCCTGGTAGTCCTGATAGTCCCAATAGTCCTGATAGTCCTGGTAGTCCCGATAGTCCCAATAGTCCTGATAGTCCCAATAGTCCTGCTAGTCATGGTAGTCACAATAGTCCTGAGAGTTAAGATAGTCCTGGTAGCCCTGATAGTCCTGGTAGTCTGGTATTCCTGATGGTTCCGATGGTCCTGGTGGTGCTGTTAGTCCTGGTAGTCTTGATAGTCCTGGTAGCCCTGGTAGTTCTGATAGTCCTGATACTCCTTATAGTTATGATAGTACTGGTTGTCCTGCCAGTCCTAATAGTCCTGATAGTCTTGACAGTCCTAAAAGTCCTGAAAGTCCTGACAGTCCTGATAGTATTGATAGTCCTGATAGTCCTGATAGTCCCGACAGTCCTGACAGTCCTGATAGTCCTGATAGTCCTGGCAGTTATGATAGTCCTGATAGTCCTGAGAGTCCTGACAGTCCTGATAGTCCTGATAGTCCTGATAGTCATGATAGTCCCGACAGTCATGATAGTCCTGAAAGTCCTGATAGTCCTGACAGTCCTGATAGTCCTGATAGTCCTGGTAGTTATGATAGTCCTGATAGTCCTGTTAGTTCTGGTAGTCCAGATAGTCTATGAAGGAGGCTAACATCACACCATATAGAGGAGAGGCAGTCAGCCAGCCAGCCAGTCTGCCAGTTTGTCAGCCGGTCAGCCAGTCAGCCAGCCAGCCAGTCAGCCAGTCAGCAAGTCAGCCAGTCAGTCAGTCAGCCAATCAGTTTGTCAGTCAGCCAGTCATTCAGTTAGTCAGCCAGTTTGTCAGTCAGGCAGTCAGTCCGCCAATCAGGCAGTCAGTCAGTCAGTCAGTCAGCCAGTTTGTCTTCCAGTTTGTCAGTCAGGCAATCAGTCAGCCAGTCAATAAGTTTGTCAACCAGTTTGTCAGCCAGTCAGACACAGTCAGCCACTCAGCCAGTCAGTCATCCAGTTTGTCAGTCAGGCAGTCAGTCAGCCAGTTTGTCAGTCAGGCAGTCAGTCCGCCAATCAGGCAGTCAGTCAGTCAGTCAGTCAGCCAGTTTGTCTTCCAGTTTGTCAGTCAGGCAATCAGTCAGCCAGTCAATAAGTTTGTCAACCAGTTTGTCAGCCAGTCAGACACAGTCAGCCACTCAGCCAGTCAGTCATCCAGTTTGTCAGTCAGGCAGTCAGTCAGCCAGTTTGTCAGTCAGCCAATCATTCAGTTTGTCAGCCAGTTTGCCAGTCAGGCAGTCAGTCCGCCAATCAGTCAGTCAGTCAGCCAGTTTGACAGTCAGCCAGTCATTCAGTTTGTCAGCCAGTTTGTCAGTCTGGCAGTCAGTCAGCCAGTCAGTCAGTTTGTCAGCCAGTTTGTCTGGCAGTCAGTCAGCCAGTCAGTCAGTCCGCCAGTTTGTCAGTCAGGCAGACAGTCAGCCAGTTTGTCAGTCAGCCAATCATTCAGTTTGTCAGCCAGTTTGCCAGTCAGGCAGTCAGTCCGCCAATCAGTCAGTCAGTCAGCCAGTTTGACAGTCAGCCATTCATTCAGTTTGTCAGCCAGTTTGTCACTGGCAGTCAGTCAGCCAGTCAGTCAGTTTGTCAGCCAGTTTGTCTGGCAGTCAGTCAGCCAGTCAGTCAGTCCGCCAGTTTGTCAGTCAGCCAGTCAGTCAGTCAGTCAGACAGCTTGTCAGCCGGTCAGTCAGTCAGACAGTTTGTCAGCCGGTCAGTCAGTTAGCCAGTCAGCCAGCCAGTCAGTCAGCCAGCCAATCAGTCAGCCAGTCAGTCAGTCAGTCAGTCAGTCAGCCAGTCAGTCAGCCAGTCAGCCAGCCAGTCAGTCAGTCAGCCAGTCAGTCAGCCAGTCAGTCAGTCAGTCAGTCAGTCAGCCAGTCAGTCAGCCAGTCAGTCAGCCAGTCAGTCAGTCAGACAGTTTGTCAGTCAGCCAGTCAGTCAGCCAGTCAGTCAGTCAGCCAGCCAGTCAGCCAGTCAGCCAGTCAGTCAGTCAGTCAGTCAGTCAGCCAGTCAGTTAGCCAGTCAGCCAGTCAGTCAGCCAGTCAGTCAGCCAGTCAGTCAGTCAGTCAGTCAGCCAGTCAGTCAGTCAGACAGTTTGTCAGTCAGCCAGTCAGTCAGTCAGCCAGTCAGCCAGTCAGTCAGTCAGTCAGCCAGCCAGTCAGCCAGTCAGCCAGTCAGTCAGTCAGCCAGTCAGCCAGTCAGTCAGCCAGTCAGTTAGCCAGTCAGCCAGTCAGTCAGTCAGCCAGTCAGCCAGTCAGCCAGTCAGTCAGTCAGTCAGCCAGCCAGTCAGCCAGTCAGTCAGTCAGCCAGCCAGTCAGTCAGCCAGTCAGTCAGTCAGTCAGTCAGTCAGTCAGTCAGTCAGTCAGTCAGTCAGTCAGCCAGCCAGTCAGTCAGCCAGACAGTTTATCAGCCAGAGATTGAGGTGGAGCGCGCCCACAGGACTGGAAAACCCACCACCGGCCCAGGTGACAGGTCCAGGCCAATAGTGGTCAAGTTCCTGAGCTTCAAGGACAAGGGACACTACCAGTCAAAAGTTTGGACACACCTACTCATTTTCTTTATTTTTACTATTTTCTACATTGTACAATAATAGTGAAGACATCATAACGATGAAATAACACATATGGAATCATGTAGTAACCAAGAAAAGTGTTAAACAAATCAAAATACATTTTATGTTTGAGATTCTTCAAATAGCCACCCTATGCCTTGATGACAGCTTTGCACACTCTTAGCATTCTTGTCTCTCTCTCTCTCTCTCTCTCTCTCTCCTCTTCTCTTCTCTTCTCTTCTCTTCTCTTCTCTTCTCTTCTCTTCTCTTCTCTTCTCTTCTCTTCTCTTCTCTTCTCTTCTCTTCTCTCTCTCTCTCTCTCTCTCTCTCTCTCTCTCTCTCTCTCTCTCTCTCTCTCTCTCTCTCTCTCTCTCTCTCTCTCTCTCTCTCTCTCTCTCTCTCTCTCTCTCTCTCTCTCTCTCTCTCTCTCTCTCTCTCTCTCTCTCTCTGTGCAGCTGACCATTGGGAACCCACCGCCAGAACTCATGCCATGTGCACCAAGATCTCCCAGCCTCAGTTCTACGTTATACCACTGGATTGTTATGATTTCCAGAACCCTGTTGTATCATGAGACTGCATGCTGTTAGACTGGCAGTCAGGTCTTCAGCAGACAGAGACAGAAAGAACACATGCTACTTTTCACTTCACAGCAATCTCAGACCCAGATACAGTGCCTTCACAAAGTATTCACACCCCTTGACTTTTTCCACATTTTATTGTGTTACAGCCTGAATTTAAAATGGAATAAATTGAGATTGTGTGTCACTGGCCTACACACAATACCGCATAATGTCAAAGTGGAATTTTTAGAAATGTTTACAAATTAATTAAAAATGAAAAGCTGAAATGTCTTGAGTCAGAAAGTATTCAACCCTTTTTTATGGCAAGCCTAAATAAGTTCAGGAGTAAAAATGTGCTTAACAAGTCACATAATAGGTTGCATGGACTCACTGTGTGCAAAAATAGTGCTTCATGAGGAATGCTTTTCCAACAGTCTTGAAGGAGTTCCCACATATGCTGAGCACTTGTTGCCTGCTTTTCCTTCACTCTGCGGTCCAACTCATTCCAAACCATCTCAATTGGGTTGAGGTCGGGTGATTGTGGAGGCCAAGTCATCTGATGCAGCACTCCATCACTCTCCTTCTTGGTCAAATAGCCCTGACACAGCCTGGAGGTGTGTTGGGTCATTGTCCTTGGGTCAGTGCTAACCAGGTGGGATGGCGTATCGCTGCAGAATGCTGTGGTAGCCATGCTGGTTAAGTGTGCCTTGAATTCTAAATAAATCACAGACAGTATCACCAGCAAAGCACCCCCACACCATCACACCTCCTCCTCCATGCTTCATGGTGGGAAACACACATACGGAGATCATCTGTTCATCTACTCTGCATCTCACAAAGACACGGCGGTTGGAACCAAAAATCTCACATTTGGACT
The DNA here is from genome assembly GCF_964263955.1 of Coregonus lavaretus. Classification (NCBI taxonomy): domain Eukaryota; kingdom Metazoa; phylum Chordata; class Actinopteri; order Salmoniformes; family Salmonidae; genus Coregonus; species Coregonus lavaretus. The sequence goes on along the minus strand of NW_028162241.1, from coordinate 124,111 downwards.
CATTAGACCAAAGGACAGATTTCCACCGGTCTAATGTCCATTGCTCATGTTTCCCAAATACAGGTGTGCCAAGCTTGTAGCGTCATACCCAAGAAGACTCAAGGCTGTAATCGCTGCCAAAGGTGCTTCAACAAAGTACCTGTTTTTGCTTTGTCATTATGGGGTATTATGTGTAGATTGATGAGGGAAAAAAAACAATTTAATCGATTTTAGAATAAGGCTGTAACCTAACAGCACAAGGCGCACCTGTGTAATGATCATGCTGTTTAATCAGCTTCTTGATATGCCACACTTGTCAGGTGGATGGTTTATCTTGGCAAAGGAGAAATGCTCACTAACAGGGATGTAAACACATTTGTGCACAACATTTGAGAGAAATAAGCTTTTTGTGTGTATGGAACATTTCTGGGATCTTTCATTTGAGCACATGAAACATGGGACCAACACTTTACATGTTGCGTTTATATTTTTGTTCAGCATGGATAAAGGGCCTCATTGCCAAATCCCGAGGTATACCTTTAAGATGCAGCCTGGCGGGCAGTCCTGCCACGTGATTGGGCGGGCGGTCCCGCCACGTGATTGGGCCTCAGCTGTGTGGGGAAGAGGAAGTGCCGTGAGCAGTAGAGAGGAGGTAGAGAAAGAGAGAGAGAGGTAGAGAGGGGGGCGGGGTGAGGTACAGAGTCCTGAGTCCACAAGGTCAGTCTCCCTCTGTTTTCCTATGATTCAGATCTGTTCGTTTTGGCTGCCCTGGACTTCACTCCACCCTAACATCAACACCACTCAACAGGCCCTTTGATGACAAAGAACATGTATTTATCTTAGTAACTATTTCTTACTGTTTGTCTTTTTATAGACTGATTAAGCTAATGAACTGTGCTGCCTAATCATGATGCAAGGCTCCCAGGTTAGGATTTCAATACACCTGATATTGAGGACTGTTTTATGTAGTTGTCTTACCTACCTTAGTTGAATGCACTGACTCTAACCTGTCAACTATCTCTTCCTCTCTCCTCTTACGTCTGTCCTTCAGTCAGCCCCCCTCTCCCCCCCTCTCCCCCTCTCTCTCCCTCTTCCTCCCTCTACCGTAATGACATCAGCCAGTGACACGTGTGGGAATCTTCAGTGGCCCCCCTCCCGGCTCTAACTCCCTGGCCCGGGACACTGAGACCCTGGCTGCTGAGTGACCAGGGCTATTTTAGGATCCTGTAACCATGGGAGCTTCCTTCCCAGAGTGGTTCTAAGATCCCTCAGGATCCCTCTACTTACTTACTACATTACTCACAACAAACAGCTGAAGTTACAGAACAGCCAACAGTAACAGAGATGTTCTACTTCACGACAAACAGCTGAAGTTACAGAACAGCCACAGTAACAGAGATGTTCTACTTCACGACAATCAGCTGAAGTTACAGAACAGCCACAGTAACAGAGATGTTCTACTTCACGACAAACAGCTGAAGTTACAGAACAGCCACAGTAACAGAGATGTTCTACTTCACGACAAACAGCTGAAGTTACAGAACAGCCACAGTAACAGAGATGTTCTACTTCACGACAAACAGCTGAAGTTACAGAACAGCCAACAGTAACAGAGATGTTCTACTTCACCACAATCAGCTGAAGTTACAGAACAGCCACAGTAACAGAGATGTTCTACTTCACGACAAACAGCTGAAGTTACAGAACAGCCAACAGTAACAGAGATGTTCTACTTCACGACAAACAGCTGAAGTTACAGAACAGCCACAGTAACAGAGATGTTCTACTTCACCACAAACAGCTGAAGTTACAGAACAGCCAACAGTAACAGAGATGTTCTACTTCACCACAATCAGCTGAAGTTACAGAACAGCCACAGTAACAGAGATGTTCTACTTCACGACAAACAGCTGAAGTTACAGAACAGCCACAGTAACAGAGATGTTCTACTTCACGACAATCAGCTGAAGTTACAGAACAGCCACAGTAACAGAGATGTTCTACTTCACCACAAACAGCTGAAGTTACAGAACAGCCAACAGTAACAGAGATGTTCTACTTCACAACAAACAGCTGAAGTTACAGAACAGCCACAGTAACAGAGATGTTCTACTTCACGACAAACAGCTGAAGTTACAGAACAGCCAACAGTAACAGAGATGTTCTACTTCACAACAAACAGCTGAAGTTACAGAACAGCCAACAGTAACAGAGATGTTCTACTTCACGACAAACAGCTGAAGTTACAGAACAGCCTCAGTAACAGAGATGTTCTACTTCACAACAAACAGCTGAAGTTACAGAACAGCCACAGTAACAGAGATGTTCTACTTCACAACAATCAGCTGAAGTTACAGAACAGCCACAGTAACAGAGATGTTCTACTTCACCACAATCAGCTGAAGTTACAGAACAGCCACAGTAACAGAGATGTTCTACTTCACGACAAACAGCTGAAGTTACAGAACAGCCACAGTAACAGAGATGTTCTACTTCACCACAAACAGCTGAAGTTACAGAACAGCCAACAGTAACAGAGATGTTCTACTTCACCACAATCAGCTGAAGTTACAGAACAGCCACAGTAACAGAGATGTTCTACTTCACGACAAACAGCTGAAGTTACAGAACAGCCACAGTAACAGAGATGTTCTACTTCACCACAAACAGCTGAAGTTACAGAACAGCCAACAGTAACAGAGATGTTCTACTTCACCACAATCAGCTGAAGTTACAGAACAGCCACAGTAACAGAGATGTTCTACTTCACGACAAACAGCTGAAGTTACAGAACAGCCACAGTAACAGAGATGTTCTACTTCACGACAATCAGCTGAAGTTACAGAACAGCCACAGTAACAGAGATGTTCTACTTCACCACAAACAGCTGAAGTTACAGAACAGCCAACAGTAACAGAGATGTTCTACTTCACAACAAACAGCTGAAGTTACAGAACAGCCACAGTAACAGAGATGTTCTACTTCACGACAAACAGCTGAAGTTACAGAACAGCCAACAGTAACAGAGATGTTCTACTTCACAACAAACAGCTGAAGTTACAGAACAGCCAACAGTAACAGAGATGTTCTACTTCACGACAAACAGCTGAAGTTACAGAACAGCCTCAGTAACAGAGATGTTCTACTTCACAACAAACAGCTGAAGTTACAGAACAGCCACAGTAACAGAGATGTTCTACTTCACAACAATCAGCTGAAGTTACAGAACAGCCACAGTAACAGAGATGTTCTACTTCACGACAAACAGCTGAAGTTACAGAACAGCCTCAGTAACAGAGATGTTCTACTTCACAACAAACAGCTGAAGTTACAGAACAGCCACAGTAACAGAGATGTTCTACTTCACCACAAACAGCTGAAGTTACAGAACAGCCAACAGTAACAGAGATGTTCTACTTCACCACAATCAGCTGAAGTTACAGAACAGCCACAGTAACAGAGATGTTCTACTTCACGACAAACAGCTGAAGTTACAGAACAGCCACAGTAACAGAGATGTTCTACTTCACGACAATCAGCTGAAGTTACAGAACAGCCACAGTAACAGAGATGTTCTACTTCACCACAAACAGCTGAAGTTACAGAACAGCCAACAGTAACAGAGATGTTCTACTTCACAACAAACAGCTGAAGTTACAGAACAGCCACAGTAACAGAGATGTTCTACTTCACGACAAACAGCTGAAGTTACAGAACAGCCAACAGTAACAGAGATGTTCTACTTCACAACAAACAGCTGAAGTTACAGAACAGCCAACAGTAACAGAGATGTTCTACTTCACGACAAACAGCTGAAGTTACAGAACAGCCTCAGTAACAGAGATGTTCTACTTCACAACAAACAGCTGAAGTTACAGAACAGCCACAGTAACAGAGATGTTCTACTTCACAACAATCAGCTGAAGTTACAGAACAGCCACAGTAACAGAGATGTTCTACTTCACGACAAACAGCTGAAGTTACAGAACAGCCTCAGTAACAGAGATGTTCTACTTCACAACAAACAGCTGAAGTTACAGAACAGCCAACAGTAACAGAGATGTTCTACTTCACCACAATCAGCTGAAGTTACAGAACAGCCTCAGTAACAGAGATGTTCTACTTCACAACAAACAGCTGAAGTTACAGAACAGCCAACAGTAACAGAGATGTTCTACTTCACGACAAACAGCTGAAGTTACAGAACAGCCAACAGTAACAGAGATGTTCTACTTCACAACAAACAGCTGAAGTTACAGAACAGCCAACAGTAACAGAGATGTTCTACTTCACGACAAACAGCTGAAGTTACAGAACAGCCTCAGTAACAGAGATGTTCTACTTCACAACAAACAGCTGAAGTTACAGAACAGCCACAGTAACAGAGATGTTCTACTTCACAACAATCAGCTGAAGTTACAGAACAGCCACAGTAACAGAGATGTTCTACTTCACCACAATCAGCTGAAGTTACAGAACAGCCACAGTAACAGAGATGTTCTACTTCACGACAAACAGCTGAAGTTACAGAACAGCCACAGTAACAGAGATGTTCTACTTCACAACAAACAGCTGAAGTTACAGAACAGCCACAGTAACAGAGATGTTCTACTTCACGACAAACAGCTGAAGTTACAGAACAGCCAACAGTAACAGAGATGTTCTACTTCACAACAAACAGCTGAAGTTACAGAACAGCCAACAGTAACAGAGATGTTCTACTTCACGACAAACAGCTGAAGTTACAGAACAGCCTCAGTAACAGAGATGTTCTACTTCACAACAAACAGCTGAAGTTACAGAACAGCCACAGTAACAGAGATGTTCTACTTCACAACAATCAGCTGAAGTTACAGAACAGCCACAGTAACAGAGATGTTCTACTTCACCACAATCAGCTGAAGTTACAGAACAGCCACAGTAACAGAGATGTTCTACTTCACGACAAACAGCTGAAGTTACAGAACAGCCACAGTAACAGAGATGTTCTACTTCACCACAAACAGCTGAAGTTACAGAACAGCCAACAGTAACAGAGATGTTCTACTTCACCACAATCAGCTGAAGTTACAGAACAGCCACAGTAACAGAGATGTTCTACTTCACGACAAACAGCTGAAGTTACAGAACAGCCACAGTAACAGAGATGTTCTACTTCACGACAATCAGCTGAAGTTACAGAACAGCCACAGTAACAGAGATGTTCTACTTCACCACAAACAGCTGAAGTTACAGAACAGCCAACAGTAACAGAGATGTTCTACTTCACAACAAACAGCTGAAGTTACAGAACAGCCACAGTAACAGAGATGTTCTACTTCACGACAAACAGCTGAAGTTACAGAACAGCCAACAGTAACAGAGATGTTCTACTTCACAACAAACAGCTGAAGTTACAGAACAGCCAACAGTAACAGAGATGTTCTACTTCACGACAAACAGCTGAAGTTACAGAACAGCCTCAGTAACAGAGATGTTCTACTTCACAACAAACAGCTGAAGTTACAGAACAGCCACAGTAACAGAGATGTTCTACTTCACAACAATCAGCTGAAGTTACAGAACAGCCACAGTAACAGAGATGTTCTACTTCACGACAAACAGCTGAAGTTACAGAACAGCCTCAGTAACAGAGATGTTCTACTTCACAACAAACAGCTGAAGTTACAGAACAGCCAACAGTAACAGAGATGTTCTACTTCACCACAATCAGCTGAAGTTACAGAACAGCCTCAGTAACAGAGATGTTCTACTTCACAACAAACAGCTGAAGTTACAGAACAGCCAACAGTAACAGAGATGTTCTACTTCACGACAAACAGCTGAAGTTACAGAACAGCCAACAGTAACAGAGATGTTCTACTTCACAACAAACAGCTGAAGTTACAGAACAGCCAACAGTAACAGAGATGTTCTACTTCACGACAAACAGCTGAAGTTACAGAACAGCCTCAGTAACAGAGATGTTCTACTTCACAACAAACAGCTGAAGTTACAGAACAGCCACAGTAACAGAGATGTTCTACTTCACAACAATCAGCTGAAGTTACAGAACAGCCACAGTAACAGAGATGTTCTACTTCACCACAATCAGCTGAAGTTACAGAACAGCCACAGTAACAGAGATGTTCTACTTCACGACAAACAGCTGAAGTTACAGAACAGCCACAGTAACAGAGATGTTCTACTTCACAACAAACAGCTGAAGTTACAGAACAGCCACAGTAACAGAGATGTTCTACTTCACGACAAACAGCTGAAGTTACAGAACAGCCAACAGTAACAGAGATGTTCTACTTCACAACAAACAGCTGAAGTTACAGAACAGCCAACAGTAACAGAGATGTTCTACTTCACGACAAACAGCTGAAGTTACAGAACAGCCTCAGTAACAGAGATGTTCTACTTCACAACAAACAGCTGAAGTTACAGAACAGCCACAGTAACAGAGATGTTCTACTTCACAACAATCAGCTGAAGTTACAGAACAGCCACAGTAACAGAGATGTTCTACTTCACCACAATCAGCTGAAGTTACAGAACAGCCACAGTAACAGAGATGTTCTACTTCACGACAAACAGCTGAAGTTACAGAACAGCCACAGTAACAGAGATGTTCTACTTCACCACAAACAGCTGAAGTTACAGAACAGCCAACAGTAACAGAGATGTTCTACTTCACCACAATCAGCTGAAGTTACAGAACAGCCACAGTAACAGAGATGTTCTACTTCACGACAAACAGCTGAAGTTACAGAACAGCCACAGTAACAGAGATGTTCTACTTCACCACAAACAGCTGAAGTTACAGAACAGCCAACAGTAACAGAGATGTTCTACTTCACCACAATCAGCTGAAGTTACAGAACAGCCACAGTAACAGAGATGTTCTACTTCACGACAAACAGCTGAAGTTACAGAACAGCCACAGTAACAGAGATGTTCTACTTCACGACAATCAGCTGAAGTTACAGAACAGCCACAGTAACAGAGATGTTCTACTTCACCACAAACAGCTGAAGTTACAGAACAGCCAACAGTAACAGAGATGTTCTACTTCACAACAAACAGCTGAAGTTACAGAACAGCCACAGTAACAGAGATGTTCTACTTCACGACAAACAGCTGAAGTTACAGAACAGCCAACAGTAACAGAGATGTTCTACTTCACAACAAACAGCTGAAGTTACAGAACAGCCAACAGTAACAGAGATGTTCTACTTCACGACAAACAGCTGAAGTTACAGAACAGCCTCAGTAACAGAGATGTTCTACTTCACAACAAACAGCTGAAGTTACAGAACAGCCACAGTAACAGAGATGTTCTACTTCACAACAATCAGCTGAAGTTACAGAACAGCCACAGTAACAGAGATGTTCTACTTCACGACAAACAGCTGAAGTTACAGAACAGCCTCAGTAACAGAGATGTTCTACTTCACAACAAACAGCTGAAGTTACAGAACAGCCACAGTAACAGAGATGTTCTACTTCACCACAAACAGCTGAAGTTACAGAACAGCCAACAGTAACAGAGATGTTCTACTTCACCACAATCAGCTGAAGTTACAGAACAGCCACAGTAACAGAGATGTTCTACTTCACGACAAACAGCTGAAGTTACAGAACAGCCACAGTAACAGAGATGTTCTACTTCACGACAATCAGCTGAAGTTACAGAACAGCCACAGTAACAGAGATGTTCTACTTCACCACAAACAGCTGAAGTTACAGAACAGCCAACAGTAACAGAGATGTTCTACTTCACAACAAACAGCTGAAGTTACAGAACAGCCACAGTAACAGAGATGTTCTACTTCACGACAAACAGCTGAAGTTACAGAACAGCCAACAGTAACAGAGATGTTCTACTTCACAACAAACAGCTGAAGTTACAGAACAGCCAACAGTAACAGAGATGTTCTACTTCACGACAAACAGCTGAAGTTACAGAACAGCCTCAGTAACAGAGATGTTCTACTTCACAACAAACAGCTGAAGTTACAGAACAGCCACAGTAACAGAGATGTTCTACTTCACAACAATCAGCTGAAGTTACAGAACAGCCACAGTAACAGAGATGTTCTACTTCACGACAAACAGCTGAAGTTACAGAACAGCCTCAGTAACAGAGATGTTCTACTTCACAACAAACAGCTGAAGTTACAGAACAGCCAACAGTAACAGAGATGTTCTACTTCACCACAATCAGCTGAAGTTACAGAACAGCCACAGTAACAGAGATGTTCTACTTCACAACAAACAGCTGAAGTTACAGAACAGCCAACAGTAACAGAGATGTTCTACTTCACCACAATCAGCTGAAGTTACAGAACAGCCAACAGTAACAGAGATGTTCTACTTCACCACAAACAGCTGAAGTTACAGAACAGCCACAGTAACAGAGATGTTCTACTTCACGACAAACAGCTGAAGTTACAGAACAGCCAACAGTAACAGAGATGTTCTACTTCACCACAAACAGCTGAAGTTACAGAACAGCCACAGTAACAGAGATGTTCTACTTCACGACAATCAGCTGAAGTTACAGAACAGCCAACAGTAACAGAGATGTTCTACTTCACCACAAACAGCTGAAGTTACAGAACAGCCACAGTAACAGAGATGTTCTACTTCACGACAATCAGCTGAAGTTACAGAACAGCCTCAGTAACAGAGATGTTCTACTTCACCACAAACAGCTGAAGTTACAGAACAGCCACAGTAACAGAGATGTTCTACTTCACCACAAACAGCTGAAGTTACAGAACAGCCTCAGTAACAGAGATGTTCTACTTCACCACAAACAGCTGAAGTTACAGAACAGCCAACAGTAACAGAGATGTTCTACTTCACCACAAACAGCTGAAGTTACAGAACAGCCACAGTAACAGAGATGTTCTACTTCACGACAAACAGCTGAAGTTACAGAACAGCCAACAGTAACAGAGATGTTCTACTTCACCACAAACAGCTGAAGTTACAGAACAGCCACAGTAACAGAGATGTTCTACTTCACGACAATCAGCTGAAGTTACAGAACAGCCAACAGTAACAGAGATGTTCTACTTCACCACAAACAGCTGAAGTTACAGAACAGCCACAGTAACAGAGATGTTCTACTTCACGACAATCAGCTGAAGTTACAGAACAGCCTCAGTAACAGAGATGTTCTACTTCACGACAAACAGCTGAAGTTACAGAACAGCCACAGTAACAGAGATGTTCTACTTCACGACAAACAGCTGAAGTTACAGAACAGCCTCAGTAACAGAGATGTTCTACTTCACCACAAACAGCTGAAGTTACAGAACAGCCACAGTAACAGAGATGTTCTACTTCACGACAAACAGCTGAAGTTACAGAACAGCCAACAGTAACAGAGATGTTCTACTTCACGACAAACAGCTGAAGTTACAGAACAGCCAACAGTAACAGAGATGTTCTACTTCACCACAAACAGCTGAAGTTACAGAACAGCCAACAGTAACAGAGATGTTCTACTTCACGACAAACAGCTGAAGTTACAGAACAGCCACAGTAACAGAGATGTTCTACTTCACGACAAACAGCTGAAGTTACAGAACAGCCAACAGTAACAGAGATGTTCTACTTCACCACAATCAGCTGAAGTTACAGAACAGCCACAGTAACAGAGATGTTCTACTTCACGACAAACAGCTGAAGTTACAGAACAGCCACAGTAACAGAGATGTTCTACTTCACGACAAACAGCTGAAGTTACAGAACAGCCACAGTAACAGAGATGTTCTACTTCACAACAAACAGCTGAAGTTACAGAACAGCCACAGTAACAGAGATGTTCTACTTCACCACAAACAGCTGAAGTTACAGAACAGCCAACAGTAACAGAGATGTTCTACTTCACGACAAACAGCTGAAGTTACAGAACAGCCACAGTAACAGAGATGTTCTACTTCACCACAAACAGCTGAAGTTACAGAACAGCCAACAGTAACAGAGATGTTCTACTTCACGACAAACAGCTGAAGTTACAGAACAGCCACAGTAACAGAGATGTTCTACTTCACCACAAACAGCTGAAGTTACAGAACAGCCACAGTAACAGAGATGTTCTACTTCACCACAATCAGCTGAAGTTACAGAACAGCCAACAGTAACAGAGATGTTCTACTTCACCACAATCAGCTGAAGTTACAGAACAGCCTCAGTAACAGAGATGTTCTACTTCACAACAAACAGCTGAAGTTACAGAACAGCCAACAGTAACAGAGATGTTCTACTTCACAACAAACAGCTGAAGTTACAGAACAGCCACAGTAACAGAGATGTTCTACTTCACCACAATCAGCTGAAGTTACAGAACAGCCTCAGTAACAGAGATGTTCTACTTCACAACAAACAGCTGAAGTTACAGAACAGCCAACAGTAACAGAGATGTTCTACTTCACCACAATCAGCTGAAGTTACAGAACAGCCTCAGTAACAGAGATGTTCTACTTCACAACAATCAGCTGAAGTTACAGAACAGCCAACAGTAACAGAGATGTTCTACTTCACCACAATCAGCTGAAGTTACAGAACAGCCACAGTAACAGAGATGTTCTACTTCACCACAATCAGCTGAAGTTACAGAACAGCCACAGTAACAGAGATGTTCTACTTCACCACAAACAGCTGAAGTTACAGAACAGCCAACAGTAACAGAGATGTTGTACTTTATTTATTTACTTATGTAACCATCTCTCTGATTCACTGACATTAAATACATGAATACATGACCACCTGAGCAGAGAGACTAGAGAAGCAGAAATGAAGTAGAAAACTAATCTTGGCTACTAACCTAATCTCTAACACCCCTGGCTCAACATACGAGAGTCCCCCGAGCCAGGCGTGACACCTAATCTCTAAATAATTTTCAACAAGCAGCTGTTGGCTACTAATCTTGTGACCTGACCAAGAAAAACTCCTGGCCCTAACTAGAGGATAATATATTGATCCACAGCCCTAACTAGAGGATCACTCCTCACCCCTCAACCCCACCTATTCCTCACCTGTCACCCACACCTCACTGTGTCCCAAATGGCACCCTATTCCCTACCTATTGGCCCTGGTCCAAAAGTAGTGCACTATATAGGGAGTAGGGTGCACTTGAAGAGGAGACAAAAGAAGACACTGGTCTTTACTTTAGACAGAGAGCGGGAAAACCGCTGCAGAGCTGGAATGTGGAATGTCCGACGAGGAAGTTCACTTCAGGATGAGAGGGAACAGGGAAGTCTGCAATGACATCCTATGTACTACTTCTGACCAGAGCCACTATGTAGGGAATAGGGTACGAGAGCCAAAGGGCACTATGAAGTGAATAGGGTACGAGAGCCAAAGGGCACTATGAAGTGAATAGGGTACGAGAGCCAAAGGGCACTATGAAGTGAATAGGGTGTCATTTCGAATGTGACCTCGGGCCCTGTGACCTCGGGCCTGTGACCTCGGGCCCTGTGACCTCGGGCCCTGTGCCACTGCACTGGACTGTGGACTGTGGCACTTGCAACTCCAGGATTGTTGGTTCAACTCCTGCTGTGACCACCCCATACAACAATATATCACACGTAGCTTTGGATAAAAGTGTCTGCTAAATAAGGAGGCTTCCTTCCTTCTGTTGGTGTGAGGCATTATGGGTAATGAGTTTAGAGTTTAAAGGAGTGGCAACATGCTGCTGTTTCCAGGGCGACGGAGGGAGAGTCATGAGGTACGGATGTTCCAACATACATTAGAGTTTGTCACGGTAACCCAAACTTGGTTCGGTACGAGAGTTTTTGTTACTTTCCGTACTTCTATCAAATGTGTCTCACGTCGTCTACTGATTGAGAGAGGATCAAGGTCTGTCTACCAGCACAGCCGATGTCCCCTTACAGCGTGAGGGAACCGTGCCTGGCCCACTTAGTCATACTGGCACTAGTCTGTCCTGAGGAACCACTGACTCACTGGGAGTCTGGTCTGCATCATGTTAGCTCCCCACTCACTGGGAGTCTGGTCTACATCATGTTAGCTCCCCACTCACTGGGAGTCTGGTCAGCATCATGTTAGCTCCCACTCACTGGGAGTCTGGTCTGCATCATGTTAGCTCCCCACTCACTGGGAGTCTGGTCTGCATCATGTTAGCTCCCCACTCACTGGGAGTCTGGTCTGCATCATGTTAGCTCCCCACTCACTGGGAGTCTGGTCTGCATCATGTTAGCTCCCCACTCACTGGGAGTCTGGTCTGCATCATGTTAGCTCCCCACTCACTGGGAGTCTGGTCTGCATCATGTTAGCTCCCCACTCACTGGGAGTCTGGTCTGCATCATGTTAGCTCCCCACTCACTGGGAGTCTGGTCTACATCATGTTAGCTCCCCACTCACTGGCAGTCTGGTCTGCATCATGTTAGCCACCCATTCATGATGCACTGAAATTAACACACTTGAATAATGCAATACCAGACTATGTAGAAATGTTGAAACTGTTCATTACTGTTCGCAAAACACTTTACAATGCAAGATTACAGATACCGGTATCTTCCAGTTTTGTAGGCTAACTTTCCTTGCTAGCCTACAAATGAAGCAAGCATCAATTCATAATGCAAAATCAGCTGATGTCAAAGCTGATTGTCACCATAAACCATAGCTAGTTGTTACCATAAACCATAGCTAGTTGTTGACCAAAACTATAGCTAGTTGTCACCATAAACCTAGGACACATCTGTCTAACCAAAGTAGCTATATTATCAGAGTTGACTAGGACACATCTGTCTAACCAAAGTAGCTATATTATCAGAGTTGACTAGGACACATCTGTCTAACCAAAGTAGCTATATTATCAGAGTTGACTAGGACACATCTGTCTAACCAAAGTAGCTATATTATCAGAGTTGACTAGGACACATCTGTCTAACCAAAGTAGCTATATTATCAGAGTTGACTAGGACACATCTGTCTAACCAAAGTAGCTATATTATCAGAGTTGACTAGGACACATCTGTCTAACCAAAGTAGCTATATTATCAGAGTTGACTAGGACACATCTGTCTAACCAAAGTAGCTATATTATCAGAGTTGACTAGGACACATCTGTCTAACCACGGTATATATTATCAGAGTTGACTAATAATAATAATAAATAATAGTTATATAATAATTTCCTGGACATATTGCACAACTACACCTGTTGCTTTGCTATGTCAACTCGACCTTCTCTGCGTTCAACAATCCATCAACCACCTCCATCCCTGGTAAACACGTCTTAATAACACGTTAATAAACGCTTCTTAATAATGTCTAAATAACATGTTTAACCTGCTCTGTTTCTATAAGAGGAGATATACTGTGTAAACAAGCAGTAGGTTGTTGTGCACAGGCTGCAGCGTTCAAACAGAGATATTGGTATTTGAGGAACCTCCTTGGCACTGAAGTGATACATGAATGTACAATATCCTTCCATCTAGTGGATGTACCTGGTATACACATGCACATTGATCGGACTATGAAAATACTCCTAAGAATAAACACTGAGAGTCCCAGAATTCACTTAATACAGTACTGTATTTCAGTAGCTAAATGGAACCTTTTCCCTACTCTCACTCTCTCTCTCTCTCTCTCTCTCTCTCTCTCTCTCTCTCTCTCTCTCTCTCTCTCTCACTCTCTCTCTCTCTCTCTCTCTCTCTCTCTCTCTCTCTCTCTCTCTCTCTCTCTCTCTCTCTCTCTCTCTCTGTCTCTGTCTCTCTCTCTCTCTCTCTCTCTCTCTCTCACTCTCTCTCTCTCTCTCTCTCTCTCTCTCTCTCTCTCTCTCTCTCTCTGTCTCTCTCTCTCTCTCTCTCTCTCTCTCTCTCTCTCTCTCTCTCTCTCTCTCTCTCTCTCTCTCTCTCTCTCTCTCTCTCTCTCTCTCTCTCACTCTCTCCAAACCCAAACAACCAGATATTGAGGTGACTCATGGTCCAGTTCGTTCTTTATTTTTTTGGATTTAGTGCCAGATGACATTCCTCTCTTCCTCCCACCACTATTTCACACTCCCCCTCTCCATCATTCCCTCTCTCTCTCTCCCTCTCTCCATTTTCCCATCACCCCAAAGGGTCCTGGGAAAGCTGTGATATCATCAGCAGCCCCTCTCGGAACCACTCAGCAGCCAATGAGCATCTAGAGCCAGGACAGGCATTTCCTGCCCTAACTCATCCTATCTTTAAATATGTGACATCTAACTGTTATTAAGCTTGGCTTGGCTATAATATCCTACTCACAGTCTGTCTACAGGGATTACACAAGTATAAGATAATACATAGTCCTCTAACTTATTCATTAAGGATTTTTGAATTTTTTTGATGTATGTCTCTTTATGATAGGCCTAGAATTCCTCTTCTTCTTCTTCTTCTTCTTCTTCTTCTTCTTCTTCTTCTTCTTCTTCTTCTTCTTCTTCTTCTTCTTCTACTTCTTCTTCTTCTTCTTCTACTTCTTCTACTTCTTCTTCTTCTTCTTCTTCTACTTCTTCTTCTTCTTCTTCTTCTTCTTCTTCTACTTCTTCTTCTTCTTCTTCTACTACTTCTTCCTCTTCTTCTTCTTCTTCTACTTCTTCTTCTTCTTCTTCTTCTACTTCTTCTTCTTCTTCTTCTTCTTCTTCTTCTTCTTCTTCTTCTTCTTCTTCTTCTTCTTCTTCTTCTTCTTCTTCTTCTTCTTCTTCCATCTCTGAAGAGGATGATATGTTCAGTGACATAGCATCATGCCTTTATGTTCAGTGACATAGCATCATGCCTTTATGTTCAGTGACATAGCATCATGCCTTTATGTTCAGTGGCATAGCATCATGCCTTTATGTTCAGTGGCATAGCATCATGCCTTTATGGATGAGAACCATCTCTGAAAAGGATGATGTGTTCAGCAACATAGTGTCATGCCTACAGTGTCTCAGTGCTGTATTTAAAAACAAAAATCCCATCATAATTTGGTTGAAAAGATCCAAACAAGAGCCCATGGACACCCTCATCTCTCTTCTCTCCAATAGAAGTGATGCTCCATAAAGGGATGGACTTGGCACCTGGAAATAGCTCCAGCCCACTTGTCATTTAACGTCCATCAGGTATTTGAAAATGTGCGCATTACATTGGCAAAGCAGGCTGACGATTTAATTACACAGAATGTAATGTGACAAACGGTTTGGGAATTCAAAAACGTATTTTCTTTCCGACTTCTTCCTGGATTTGTTGCTTTGGGTGAATGTTTACTTTAGGACCTCATCCTTACCTGGTAATGATCACCTGACTACAGCTTATTACCTGCTGTAGAAAGGATTGCAAAGCATAAAGTTGGATATTGGAAACATTGTTCATCACATTTAAATTTGTTTCCATAAGCACCAATTAAAGTTAAAATCTGCAACATCTTCTTACATTTAAAATAAATCAAGCAATGGCAAAAATAAATCTATATCACAATTTTCTGCATACAGTAAATGTTTCATAATTCACCCACAGACATTACATGCATAGAAAGACTGGGGCACGGAGTATATAAAGGACCATTGTTTTATTTGATTAATGACATTTAAGAGTGATGATGGGGTAGATCCTCATTAAGGATCTCTGAGCACAGAAGGTCCTCTGGAGCGTAGTGGTCCTCTGGAGCGTAGTGGTCCTCTTGAAGAGTGGTGTGATGGGTCAGATCTGGAGCGTAGTGGTCCTCTTGAAGAGTGGTGTGATGGGTCAGATCTGGAGCGTAGTGGTCCTCTTGAAGAGTGGTGTGATGGGTCAGATCTGGAGCGTAGTGGTCCTCTTGAAGAGTGGTGTGATGGGTCAGATCTGGAGCGTAGTGGTCCTCTTGAAGAGTGGTGTGATGGGTCAGATCTGGAGCGTAGTGGTCCTCTTGAAGAGTGGTGTGATGGGTCAGATCTGGAGCGTTGTGGTCCTCTTGAAGAGTGGTGTGATGGGTCAGATCTGGAGCGTTGTGGTCCTCTTGAAGAGTGGTGTGATGGGTCAGATCTGGAGCGTAGTGGTCCTCTTGAAGAGTGGTGTGATGGGTCAGATTTGCAGTGAAGAGAATCAGCACATTACAATTATCAACTTTAAAGAAAGCCCAGCCAGAGCTTGGACTTGAACCCGATCATTACTTTAACTTTAAAAGAAACATTCCTGTAGAAACTTTGTGGACATTGGGCTAAATGTATTTCCATGGTACTAATTGAAGACGTTAGTGCAGTTATAGCTTAGAGATGTCTTCAAAAAAGAGCAGCTTGCTCATATACTTTGCGTCCTCCACCACGGCGGTCAGGGGCATATTTTAGGACTTTCCAGAGGGCCAGCAACACATCAACCTCCTTTCTGGCCCTAACCCTTTCTGGCCCTAACCCTTTCTGGCCCTAACCCTTTCTGGCCCTAACCCTTTCTGGCCCTAACCCTTTCTGGCCCTAACCCTTTCTGGCCCTAACCCTTTCTGGCCCTAACCCTTTCTGGCCCTAACCCTTTCTGGCCCTAACCCTTTCTGGCCCTAACCCTTTCTGGCCCTAACCCTTTCTGGCTCCTTTCTGGCCCTAACCCTTTCTGGCCCTAACCCTTTCTGGCCCTAACCCTTTACATGACACTTACTGTAAACATAAAAAGAGAAGAAAATAAATGAACGACTGGCATAATGTGGGCATTTAACACATGGTAAAATATCTTTAACAGTCAGAATCTACTAAAAATGTCTCATTGTCCATGTCAAATGTCTCAACTGCTCACATTTACTTACCAACTACAATGGAGCACACACGAGTGGTATCAAAGGCTCCATAATCCTAAAGACATTGTCTCTGACACATGTTTCCCCAATTGAGGACAGCTTGGCAGTCTTAAAGAAAGGAACAAATTAAAGTACGTGTAAAGATATGATATTTTTGAAAAGCAATTTATCTGTCATCATTCCTGCAACAAACATTGTTAGAAATGGGCAACTCTCTTCCTCTTTTCTGCAACTGAATGAGTGAGCAACAGAGAAAGGGGAGAAACTTGACTCACATGAAGGAGGTGTCTGTTTTAATCAGGACACATGAAGGAGGTGTCTGTTTTAATCAGGACACATGAAGGAGGTGTCTGTTTTAATCAGGACACATGAAGGAGGTGTCTGTTTTAATCAGGACACATGAAGGAGGTGTCTGTTTTAATCAGGACACATGAAGGAGGTGTCTGTTTTAATCAGGACACATGAAGGAGGTGTCTGTTTTAATCAGGACACATGAAGGAGGTGTCTGTTGAATCAGGACACAGTGGTTTTCACCTGGGAAAAAAAGGAGAGTTAAAATAGGATTTTATTTGCTTTACAAACTTACAGTGCATTCAGAAAGTATTCAAACCCCTTCCCTTTTTCCACATTTTGTTACGTTACAGCCTTATTCTAAAATGGATTAAATTCATTTTTTTGCCTCATCAATCTACACACAGTACCCCATAATGACAAAGCGAAAACAGGTTTGTAGAAAAGTTTTGCAAAAATATTTTTAAAAAAAAACAGATATACCTTATATACATAGGTATTCAGACCCTTTGCTATGAGACTCAAAATTGAGCTCAGGTGCTTCCTGTTTCCATTCATCATCCTTGAGATGTTTCTACAACTTGATTGGAGTCCACCTGCGGTAAAATTCAATTGATTGGACATGATTGGGAAAGGCACACACCTGTCTATATAAGGTCCTACAGTTGACAGTGCATGTCAGAGCAAAAACCAAGCCATGAGGTCGAAGGAATTGTCCGTAGAGCTCAAAGACAGGATTGTGTCGAGGCACAGATCTGGGGAATGGTATCAAAAAGATTTCTGCAGCATTGAAGGTCCCCAAGAACACAGTGGCCTCCATCATTCATAAATGGAAGAAGTTTGGAACCACCAAGACTCTTCCTAGAGCTGGCCGTCTGGCCAAAATGAGCAATCGGGGGAGAAGGGCCTTGGTCAGGGAGGTGACCAAGAACCTGATGGTCGCTCTGACAGAGCTCCAGAGTTGTTCTGTGGAGATGGGAGAACCTTCCAGAAGGACAACCATCTCTGCAGCACTCCACCAATCAGGCCTTTATGGTAGAGTGGCCAGACGGAAGCCACTCATCAGTAAAAGGCACATGACAGCCCGCTTGAAGTTTGCCAAAAGGCACCTAAATGACTCTCAGACCATGAGAAACAAGATTCCCTGTTCTGATGAAACCAAGATTTAACTCTTTGGCCTGAATGCCAAGCGTCATGTCTGGAGGAAACCTGGCACCATCCCTACGGTGAAGCATGGTGGTGGCAGCATCATGCTGTGGGGATGTTTTTCAGCGGCAGGGACTCAGAGACTAGTCAGGATCGAGGGAAAGATGAACGGAGCAAAGTACAGAGAGATCCTTGATGAAAACCTGCTCCAGAGCGTTCAGGACCTCAGACTGGGGCGAAGGTTCACCTTCCAACAGGACAATGACCCTAAGCACACAGCCAAGACAACGCAGGAGTGGCTTCGGGACAAGTCTCTGAATGTCCTTGAGTGGCCCGGCCAGAGCCCGGACTTGAACCCGATCAAACATCTCTGGAGAGACCTGGAAATAGCTGTGCAGCGACGCTCCCCATACAACCTGACAGAGCTTGAGAGGATCTGCAGAGAAGAATGGGAGAAACTCCCCAAAAACAATCGAGGCTGTAATCGCTGCCAAAGGTGCTTCAACAAAGTGCTGAGTAAAGGGTCCGAATACTTATGTAAATGTGATATTTAAGTTTTTTATTCATAGTACATTTGCAAAAATGTCTAAAAACCTGTTTTTGCTTAGTCATTATGGGGTATTGTGGGTAGATTGATGGGGGGGGGGGGTGGGGGACGACGACAATGTAATATATTTTAGATTAAGGCTGTAACGTAACAAAATGTGGAAAAAGTCAAGGGGTCTAAATACTTTCCGAATGCACTGTATATTATTAGAAGCGGTGCTATTTCAATTGGATCTACTTACGCTAAGGTCAGGCAGTTATGGGCTGCTGAATAGCATCTCCTGGGGAATCCAGTCTCAGTGATGCAGAGAAAAAACTTCAATGATCATCAGCATAGCTAGTACAAACCCAGCTCCTACCCAGTAGGAATAAATACACATTGAAGATCAGAGTATCAAATAGGAAAATAAGAACATTCTGCACAAAACTTACTGTCAATGACTATGGATTTAAGGAGGGGTGGCTCTCTCCTTTCCATGGGATTTAATGTGGCAGAATAGGTCTGGTAACTGAGACAGCCAAGCACTGCTGTAGAGGCCATGCATCAGGTTATTTACAGTAAAGAGAGACGAACCATGATTTGACACACAGCTCTACATTTCGATGAAACATGGTGAAGCCCCAAAATGGTCTACCCTGGAAGCCTGTGTTTCAGACATAAGGAAGTGGATGGCGGCAAATGTTTTACTTTCAAACTCGGACAAAACAGAGATGCTAGTTCTAGGTCCCAAGAAACAAAGAGATCTGCTGTTGGATCTGACAATTAATCTTGATGGTTGTAGAGTCGTCTAAAAAAAAACTGTTAAGGACCTCGGTGTTACTCTGGACCCTGATCTCTCTTTTGACGAACATATCAAGAATATTTCAAGGACAGCTTTTTTCAAGGACATCTTCATAACATTGCAAAAATCTGAAACTTGTTGTCCAAAAATGATGCAGAAAAGCTAATCCATGCTTTTGTCACTTCTAGATTAGACTACTGCAATGCTCTACTCTCCGGCTTCCCGGATAAAGCACAAAATAAACGTCAGTTAGTGCTAAACACGGCTGCTAGAATCTTGACTAGAACCAAAAAATGTGATCATATTACCCCACTGCTAGCCTCTCTACACTGGCTTCCTGTTAAGGCTAGGGCTGATTTCAAGGTTTTACTGTTAACCTACAAAGCATTACATGGGCTTGCTCCTACCTATCTCTCTGATTTGGTCCTGCCGTACATGCCAACATGTACGCTACGGTCACAAGACGCAGGCCTCCTTATTGTCCCTAGAATTTCTAAGCAAACAGCTGGAGGCAGAGCTTTCTCCTATAGAGCTCAATTTTTATGGAATGGTCTGCCTATCCATGTGAGAGACGCAGACTCGGTCTCGACCTTTAAGTCTTTACTGAGGACTCATCTCTTCAGTAGGTCCTATGATTGAGTGTAGTCTGGCCCAGTGGTGTGAAGGTGAACGGAAAGGCACTGGAGCGACAAACCGCCCTTGCTGTCTCTGCCTGGCCGGTTCCTGTCTCTCCATTGGGATTCTCTGCCTCTGACCCCATTACGGGGGCTGAGTCACTGGCTTACTGGTGCTTTCCATGCCGTCCCTAAGAGGGGTTGAGTGGGTTGAGTCACAGACATGATCTTCCTGTCCAGTTTGTCGCCCCCACGGGCTCGTGCAGTGGAGGAGATATTCGTGGGCTATACTCAGCCTTGTCTCAGGGTAGTAGGTTGGTGGTCTGTTGATATCCTTCTGGTGGTGTGGGGGCTGTGCTTTGGCAAAGTGGGTGGGGTTATATCCTGCCTGGTTGGCCCTGTCCAGGGGGTATTGTGGGACGGGGCCACAGTGTCGCCTGACCCCCCCCCGTCCCCCGTCCCCCCCGTCTCAGCCTCCAGTATCTATGCTGCAATAGTCTATGTGCCGGGGGGCTAGGGTCAGTCTGTTATATCTGGTGTTATTCTCCTGTCTTATCTGGTGTCCTGTGTGAATTTAAGTACGCTCCCTCTAATTCTCTCTCTCTCCCTCCCCTCCCAGAGGACCTGAGCTCTAGGACCATGCCTCAGGACTACCTGGCCTGATGACTCCTGGCTGTCCCCAGTCCACCTGGTCGTGCTGCTGCTCCAGTTTCAACTCTTCTGCCTGCGGCTATGGAACCCTGACCGGACGTGCTACCTTGTCCCAGACCTGCTGTTTTCACCTCTCTCTCTCTACCGCACCTGCTATTTCAACCTCTAAATGCCCGGCTATGAAAAGCCAAGTGACATTTACTCCTGATGTACTGACCTGTTGCAACCTCTACAACCACTGTGATTATTATTTGACCCTGCTGGTCATCTATGAACGTTTGAACATCTTGGAGAACAATCTGGCCTTAATGGCCATGTACTGTTATAATCTCCACCCGGCACAGCCAGAAGAGGACTGGCCACCCCTCAGAGCCTGGTTCCTCTCTAGGTTTCTTCCTAGGTTTCTGCCTTTCTAGAGAGTTTTTCCTAGCCACCGTGCTTCTACATCTGCATTGCTGCTGTTTGGGGTTTTAGGCTGGGTTTCTGTATAGCACTTTGTGACATCTGCTGATGTAAAAAGGGCTTTATAAATACATGTGATTGATTGAGTAGCCCTGCCTGTGACTTAAAACCACCCTTGGCCAAAGACTAAATATATTTTTGGGTCCAATAGTTCACACGTTTGGTTCCGGAGCGTTACCAGTAATGGCTACTGAAGCCACTCTGTAATGCCCATATCAGGAGCAGATTCAGACTACAGCTGTAATGCCCATATCAGGAGCAGATTCAGACTACAGCTGTAATGCCCATATCAGGAGCAGATTCAGACTACAGCTGTAATGCCCATATCAGGAGCAGATTCAGACTACAGCTGTAATGCCCATATCAGGAGCAGATTCAGACTACAGCTGTAGCTGGGGAAATATGGCAGCCATTAGGTTGGAATAGTTCACAATTGCTGTGGACAAGCTGTGTTTCAGTCAGAACTATGCCTGGCACACAGTGTTTGACTTTCAACCTGTTTCATGAACAATGGTATGACACACTAGATTTTCTAATTCCAGCTGAAGATGTTCTGCAAATGGAACAAATTAAATGCCATGACACAGTTTAGTATACAACCAAATCAGTGGCCTTGTGGTTAGAGCCCTGAGATTGGAAGGTTGGTAGTTCGATTTCCAGCCGAGTCATACCAAAGAAAGTAAAAATGGGACCTGATACGTCTCTGCTTGGAGCAGAGCATTAAGGAGATCGATTGGGGGGCAAAGCCCTCCGACAGACTAGTGTCCGGTCCACTTGTAGAATCCAGCAGTCCACTACAGGAGCTAAGCTCCTACGAGCTGTTCCATCATGCAATGCTACTTGTTTAGACTGTTGATCTGAGGCAGTATCAGGTGAAGATCATCATTCAAAATAATAATTATTGGGTCAGTGCAGCCAAACATAACAACAGACAATATACACAATATCCAAAAGAGATTAGTTAAAAAGCCCTGGAACTAACCAGCCTGACCTGTATTCAAGTGTGTGATTTGAAAAAATAAAAAAATATTTAACCTTTGTTTAACCAGGTAAGCCAGTTGAGAACAAGTTCTCATTTACAACTGCGACCTGGCCAAGATAAAGCAAAGCATTGCGATTAAAAACAACAACACAGAGTTACATATGGGGGTAAAACAAAACATAAAGTAAAAAATACAACAGAAAAGATATATACAGTGTGTGCGAATGTAGTAAATTATGGAGGTAAGGCAATAAATAGGCCATAGTGCAAAATAATGTTACAATTTCGTATTAGATCAACCAATGGCAGCCATGTTAGGAGATGTACATAAAATAAAGTATATCATCTAGCCTAATTGGGGTCAAAGGCATTTTGGCGCCCCCAAATGCCTCTTTTCGGGTTACATGAATCTACCTCTGTGCCACATTTGGTGTGTTTATCTCAAAAAAGGCAACTAACATTACATTACCAACAGTGGTCGTTGTGTAAGATGCCATGGCCCCCAGGGGACAAATCTGTGGTGACGCCATATCTGATACTTTTCAGGGTCCATAAATCTAAATCTGTGTCAGATTTGGTGATTTTATCACAAAATGCACAATTGTTTTGCTTAGCTGCCCCGCTAGCTCACATGATGACCTGATAACCAAGTTTGGCCTGTGAGAACAGTTACCACAGCCTGGCTATATCGTAAAAACGAATTAAAACAAAAATTAAGGTTAGTATTAGGCATAATGTTAGCAGTGTGGTTAAGATTTTAAGAATATAATTGTAGAAATAGGCGGGGTTTATGACTTTATGGCTGTGGTAACAACTGGCATCTTCATTAGTGGAACAGCTCAGCTGTCACGCCCTGACTCAGGGGACTCGTATATGTTGAGTCAGGGTGTGTAGTTTCTATGTTGTGTATTTCTATGTTGTAGTTCTAGTATGTCTAGATCTATGTTGGCCGGTGTGGTTCCCAATCAGAGGCAGCTGTCGCTCGTTGTCTCTGATTGGGGATCATACTTAGGCAGCCTATTGGCACTAGTGGGTTGTGGGATCTTGTTCCGTGTGAGGTATGTTGTTTGTGTCTACCTTGGACTTCACGTTTCGTTTAGTTTGTTGTTTTGTCGTTGTGTTTATTCGGTTCACATAAACATGTATGCATATCACGCTGCGCCTTGGTCTGACCCGTTCATCAACGATCGTGACATCAGCCCAACATCTGAGACCAAGACAACTGGCATCTTCATTAGTGGAACAGTTCAGCCCAACATCTGAGACCAAGACAACTGGCATCTTCATTAGTGGAACAGTTCAGCCAAACATCAAAGACCAAGACAACTGGCATCTTCATTAGGGGAACAGTTCAGCCCAACATCTGAGACCAAGACAACTGGCATCTTCATTAGTGGAACAGTTCAGCCAAACATCAAAGACCAAGACAACTGGCATCTTCATTAGGGGAACAGTTCAGCCCAACATCTGAGACCAAGGCAACTGGCATCTTCATTAGTGGAACAGTTTGGCCCAACATCTGAGACCAGGACAACTGGCATCTTCATTAGTGGAACAGTTTGGCCCAACATCTGAGACCAAGACAACTGGCATCTTCATTAGTGGAACAGTTCAGCCAAACATCAAAGACCAAGACAACTGGCATCTTCATTAGGGGAACAGTTCAGCCCAACATCTGAGACCAAGGCAACTGGCATCTTCATTAGTGGAACAGTTCAGCCCAACATTTGAGACCAAGACAACTGGCATCTTCATTAGGGGAACAGTTCAGCCAAACATCAAAGACCAAACAACTGGCATCTTCATTAGTGGAACAGTTCGGCCCAACATCTGAGACCAAGACAACTGGCATCTTCATTAGTGGATTCAGAGGGTAAAGGTTGTAAGTTAGATTTACATTTTTTAACTCACTGCATTATCTATCATGCATGAGCTCTGCTATTTCTACCGAAACAGAGCCCTTAAAGGTGTAATACTTTTTGGTTGGTTTTACCAAATCCTAGCCATTTTGAGCACAAAGGGTCTTTAAAAAAAATAACATACTTTTTATTTTGAAGGATGCTTGGTACACCCAAGGATGACGCCACCGTCCTTCTACTGGTTTCCTTGAGGAACGCCTCAGGAGCCTGAGGAAGCGGCGTCGGAGACCAGGACGGCTCAACTCTATAGCTGCAGCTGCCAAAGATGACATACACACACACACACACACACACACACACACACACAGAGAGAGATATTGATAGGGGCAGATATTAACAGGGGCAGATATTACTAGACAGACAAGATTGTCTGTATTTGTTGTTACTGAGAGCTTTAATTGATTCTAATAGACGTATAATGATATTAAGCCACATGTTCATTTGATGGTTTCCTAGATGTTCTACAGTTGCAACTTCATTGATATACAGTACCAGTCAAAAGTTTGGACTCACCTACTCATTCAAGGGTTTTTCTTTATTTTTTAACATTTTCTACATTGTAGAATAATAGTGAAGACATCAAAACTATGAAATGACACATATGGAATCATGTAGTAACCAAAAAAGTCTGATGCAGCACTCCATCACTCTCCTTCTTGGTCAAATAGCCCTTACACAGCCTGGAGGTGTGTTGGGTCATTGTCCTGTTGAAAAACAAATTATGGTCCCACTAAGCGCAAACCAGATGGGATGGCGTATCGCTGCAGAATGTGATGTGGATTTTTACATTGATGTAATAATAATAATAATATGCCATTTAGCAGACGCTTTTATCCAAAGCGACTTACAGTCATGCGTGCATACATTTTTGTGTATGGGTGGTCCCGGGGATCGAACCCACTACCTTGGCGTAGGATATGGATATGGATTTTTTAGATTGGTACATCGCTGTTGCTAGGCAAGAACTTAATTAGTTCCTCTCACTAGGTTTGTGTGTGTGTGTGTGTAAAATGGGCATCAGACCTGTCACCGGGTCAAATTCTACAGTTGTCTTAATCTTATCTGTGACTGCAACCAGACTGTGACCCTGTGGCTCTCCTTGGGCAGATCCCTGGAACAAGCCGGGGTTGAACAGAGTTCAGGCTAAACCCTTTGTCTCTCCTTGGGGCGTCTTCTTCATTAATTATATGACTCAGTGGGAGAGAGGGGTTGGGCTTGGGTATGTTTGAGAGATTGATTGTGGACCTGCCATGTCCACAATCAATCTCAAGGTCAAGCCAGGGTGAGCCGGGGTAGAACAGAGTTCAAACTGAACATGATTATTTTTGCATGACAAAGCGTGGTTGGTCACACCACCATTGTTTCCAAACTGAATGCATAGAAGGAGAAGAAGTCAGATTTCGGCACTATCCTAAACTAGGGAAGTGGGCGGAGCGGTCGAGAGGTGGAAACTGGAGACAGTGGTGGTGGAACCAAAGAGGGAGGGGTTAAGCTAAAATGTATGTAAACTGGGAGGTGGAAAATCAGATGCTCTGCAGACCACCTC
Organism: Coregonus lavaretus; assembly: GCF_964263955.1. NCBI lineage: Eukaryota > Metazoa > Chordata > Actinopteri > Salmoniformes > Salmonidae > Coregonus > Coregonus lavaretus. Next base: position 98,474 of record NW_028162241.1, on the reverse strand, counting down.
GGCTTTATCTAATCGAAATAAAGTCTATCTTAATTCTACAAAAACTTTGGAAATACTTATTTGATCAGTATAAGGACGAATTTTCCACATCAAATGCTGTGGTAGCCATGTTGGTTAAGTGTGCCTTGAATTCTAAATAAATCACAGACAGTGTCACCAGCAAAGCACCATAACACCACCTCCTCCATGCTTCACGGTGGGAACTACACATGCGGAGATCATCCATTCACCAACACCTTGGACTCCAGACCAAAGGACAAATTTCCACCGGTCTAATGTCCATTACTCGTGTTTCTTAGCCCAAGCAGGTCTCTTCTTATTATTGGTTTCTTTTAAATCAAATTAAATCAAATGAATTTTGTGTAGACCTTACAGTGAAATGTTTACTTACAAGCCCTTATCCAACAATATAGTTTTAAGAAAGAATACAAAAGAAAACAACACAAAAAAACACAATATAAAATAATACGAAATAAAAGTAACAAATAATTAAAGAGCAGCAGTAAAAATAGTGAGGCTTTATACAGGGGGTACCGGTACCGAGTCAATGTGTGGGGGCACCGGTTAGTCGAGGTAATTGGGGTAATATGTACATGTAGGTAGAGTTATTAAAGTGACTATGCATAGATAATAAACAGAGTAGCAGCAGCGTAAAAGAGGTGTGGGGGGGGGGGGGGGCAATGCAAATAGTCCGGGTAGCCATTTGATTAGATGTTCAGGAGTCTTATGTCTTGGGGGTAGAAGCTGTTTAGAAGCCTTTTGGACCTAGACTTGGTGCTCCGGTACCGCTTGCCGTGCGGTAGCAGAGAGAACAGTCTATGACTAGGGTGGCTGGAGTCTTTGACAATTTCTAGGGCCTTCCTCTGACTCCGCCTGGTATAGAGGTCCTGGATGGCAGGAAGCTTGGCCCCAGTGATGTACTGGGCCGTACGCACTACCCTCTGTAGTGCCTTGCGGTCGGAGGCCAAGCAGTTGCCTTACCAGGCAGTGATGCATCCAGTAACAAATAAAGAATAACCCTTGAATGAGCAGGTGTGTTCAAACTTTTGACTGTTAGTGTACACAACTCACTATATTTAGGGAAAGATGTATTTCCCTAGTGAAATGTTACTTGACATTAAATACTTTTAGCCCATAACAGAGTCAGATATGTCCCCTAAAGGAGACAGCCATCGAGAGGGCAAAGTGGATACGTGAAAACGGGTCCAAGACAACGGAGGAAATCTCCAATCACAGATGCTGTGTACTCCAGGCATGGTGGCTCATAGTAAGCACCCCAGCAACAGGGTTAAAGTCGAATCAGTTTCCGTACATGATCTAAAGTCTACTCATCAGGGTTTGGGTCAATTCCATTTAGATTCCAGTCAATTCAGAATGTAAACCCAATTCCAAATGGTCCTCATTGAAAAGCGCTGAAGAGAATTTGAATTTTAGTGTCCTGAATTGTCTGGAATTGGAATGGACCCCAACCCTGACACTCATACCTGTCAGTAGGCAGAATTCAATGTATGATTTAATTATAACTTCTATAGTCTCATTGATCTACAAAATGATATCCATTAAGGCTCCTTTTTCAATCTGATCTAAAGGATAAACTAATTCATACATTTGTTTGTCTCTACCCATTCTCCAGAGTGCTCCAGAGTTTGATTCACTCGACTTTGGATGTTCAACAAAGCTGACCTGAGAAGATACTACATGCGGAGAACCTGCTGTCAGAGCGGGAGGCAGACGTGATCACTGCTGCAAACATATTGAAATAAAAGTACCATCTCAAATGTTCATCCACTTTTATCCATTTTGACTCTCCACTAAACCTTGTTATGACTTTCTACCCCAGATCAAAAAAAAAAAAAGGTGACTTGGCCCGATGTTGCCGCCAATGCCACTCCCACCACCAATGTACCGAGTCGGGAGGAAGAATGTACGCTCAACAATCCTAGAGGCCAGAAAGTCATTCGATGACTTGCAGCCTGTAAGTATAGATGTGAAATATTAAGTATGTCTTAAACTGTAAACCACAGACAACGTGGCAAAGACTCAACACCATGCAGATGAACATCCTGCACACAGCGTTAGACTTCTGAGTATATCATGTTCTGAACAATAGGAAAGGTCACATTGTGTGTCTGCACATGGGGATCACTGTGGCTGATGGTTACTGGTCCAACATGTTATAAGCATATTCTCTAACAGACAGGGGAGCCCTGTGGCTGATGGTTACTGGTCCAACATGTTATAAGCATATTCTCTAATAGACAGGGGAGCCCTGTGGCTGATGGTTACTGGTCCAACATGTTATAAGCATATTCTCTAACAGACAGGGGAGCCCTGTGGCTGATGGTTACTGGTCCAACATGTTATAAGCATATTCTCTAATAGACAGGGGAGCCCTGTGGCTGATGGTTACTGGTCCAACATGTTATAAGCATATTCTCTAATAGACAGGGGAGCCCTGTGGCTGATGGTTACTGGTCCAACATGTTATAAGCATATTCTCTAATAGACAGGGGATCCCTGTGGCTGATGGTTACTGGTCCAACATGTTATAAGCATATTCTCTAATAGAATGGGGAGCCCTGGTCCAACATGTTATAAGCATATTCTCTAATAGACAGGGGAGCCCTGTGGCTGATGGTTACTGGTCCAACATGTTATAAGCATATTCTCTAATAGACAGGGGAGCCCTGTGGCTGATGGTTACTGGTCCAACATGTTATAAGCATATTCTCTAACAGACAGGGGAGCCCTGTGGCTGATGGTTACTGGTCCAACATGTTATAAGCATATTCTCTAACAGACAGGGGAGCCCTGTGGCTGATGGTTACTGGTCCAACATGTTATAAGCATATTCTCTAATAGACAGGGGATCCCTGTGGCTGATGGTTACTGGTCCAACATGTTATAAGCATATTCTCTAATAGACAGGGGAGCCCTGTGGCTGATGGTTACTGGTCCAACATGTTATAAGCATATTCTCTAATAGACAGGGGATCCCTGTGGCTGATGGTTACTGGTCCAACATGTTATAAGCATATTCTCTAATAGAATGGGGAGCCCTGGTCCAACATGTTATAAGCATATTCTCTAATAGACAGGGGAGCCCTGTGGCTGATGGTTACTGGTCCAACATGTTATAAGCATTTTCTCTAATAGACAGGGGAGCCCTGTGGCTGATGGTTACTGGTCCAACATGTTATAAGCATATTCTCTAATAGACAGGGGAGCCCTGTGGCTGATGGTTACTGGTCCAACATGTTATAAGCATATTCTCTAATAGACAGGGGAGCCCTGTGGCTGATGGTTACTGGTCCAACATGTTATAAGCATATTCTCTAATAGACAGGTCCAACATGTTATAAGCATATTCTCTAATAGACAGGGGGGCCCTGTGGCTGATGGTTACTGGTCCAACATGTTATAAGCATATTCTCTAATAGACAGGGGAGCCCTGTGGCTGATGGTTACTGGTCCAACATGTTATAAGCATATTCTCTAATAGACAGGGGAGCCCTGTGGCTGATGGTTACTGGTCCAACATGTTATAAGCATATTCTCTAACAGACAGGGGAGCCCTGTGGCTGATGGTTACTGGTCCAACATGTTATAAGCATATTCTCTAATAGACAGGGGAGCCCTGTGTCTGATGGTTACTGGTCCAACATGTTATAAGCATATTATCTAATAGACAGGGGAGCCCTGTGGCTGATGGTTACTGGTCCAACATGTTATAAGCATATTCTCTAACAGACAGGGGAGCCCTGTGTCTGATGGTTACTGGTCCAACATGTTATAAGCATATTCTCTAATAGACAGGGGAGCCCTGTGGCTGATGGTTACTGGTCCAACATGTTATAAGCATATTCTCTAATAGACAGGGGAGCCCTGTGTCTGATGGTTACTGGTCCAACATGTTATAAGCATATTCTCTAATAGACAGGGGAGCCCTGTGGCTGATGGTTACTGGTCCAACATGTTATAAGCATATTCTCTAATAGACAGGGGAGCCCTGTGGCTGATGGTTACTGGTCCAACATGTTATAAGCATATTCTCTAATAGACAGGGGAGCCCTGTGGCTGATGGTTACTGGTCCAACATGTTATAAGCATATTCTCTAATAGACAGGGGAGCCCTGTGGCTGATGGTTACTGGTCCAACATGTTATAAGCATATTCTCTAATAGACAGGGGAGCCCTGTGGCTGATGGTTACTGGTCCAACATGTTATAAGCATATTCTCTAATAGACAGGGGAGCCCTGTGGCTGATGGTTACTGGTCCAACATGTTATAAGCATATTCTCTAATAGACAGGGGATCCCTGTGTCTGATGGTTACTGGTCCAACATGTTATAAGCATATTCTCTAATAGACAGGGGAGCCCTGTGGCTGATGGTTACTGGTCCAACATGTTATAAGCATATTCTCTAATAGACAGGGGAGCCCTGTGGCTGATGGTTACTGGTCCAACATGTTATAAGCATATTCTCTAATAGACAGGGGATCCCTGTGTCTGATGGTTACTGGTCCAACATGTTATAAGCATATTCTCTAATAGACAGGGGAGCCCTGTGGCTGATGGTTACTGGTCCAACATGTTATAAGCATATTCTCTAATAGACAGGCCAGAACTGTCACGATCGTTTAAAGATTGGTCGAACCAAGGCGCAGCGTGATAAGCGTACATCTTTATTTAGTACTGAACACGAGCAAAAACAACAAACAAACTAAACGTGAAGTCCTAGGTTACACAAAACAAACCTTAACGGAACAAGATCCCACCCCGACTAGTGCCAAACAGGCTGCCTAAGTATGGCCCCAATCAGAGACAACGAGATACAGCTGCCTCTGATTGGGAACCACCCTGGTCAACATAGATCTAGACCATCTAGCACATCAACATAGAAAATACAACACAGAAACTACACACCCTGGCTCAACATTTCAGAGTCCCCAGAGCCAGGGTGTGACAAGAACCAACATTTTATAAGCATATTCTCTAAGACAGGTCCAACATTTTTATAAGCATATTCTCTAATAGACAGGTCAGAACCAACATTTTATAAGCATATTCTCTAATAGACAGGTCCAACATTTTATAAGCATATTCTCTAACAGACAGGTCCAACATTTTATAAGCATATTCTCTAACAGACAGGTCAGAACCAACATTTAGTCTTTATGTAAAGTTTCTACAGATAGCCAGTATTGGGGCTGTAATGTATTGGTATCCGACCTGGGTCAAATGCATCATATATTGGAACTGTGCTTGATTTGATTTGCCTGATACAATAAAATTGTAAATTAGCAAACCCCAAACTAAAATCAAGCTCACCCCAAGCACTTTAAAGTATTTGACATATGTACGGGCGGCAGGTAGCTTAGTGGTTAAGAGCGTTGTGCAAGTAACCGAAAGGTCGCTGGTTCTAATCCCCGAGCCTACTAGGTGAAAAATCTGTCTGTGGCCTTGAGCAAGGCACTTAACCCTAATTGTTCATGTAAGTTGCTCTGGATAAGAGTGTGGTTTAAAGTATTTGACATATGTATTTGACCCTGGTCTGGTGTGTATTTTCAATGTAGCCTTGACTACTAGACAGATAGACATGTAGCATATCAGACTGGTCCCAGGGTGAATTATGTACCATTTAATATACAGTCTGACATATTTAATTTCACTTCATCTCTAATGCCATGGCTCAGATTAATCTTGGCCACCCATTCAGTAGTCAAGTGACTTGACTCTGGGTGGTTAAGTCAAGTGTCAGATTTCACACAATGTCATGTGATGTTTTTAATAAAGTTATTTCCCTTTGATAATCTGAAGTTATTAAGTATAAATCATCTATCTGATCATATTGCAGTGAGCCAGAATACGTGCTGTGCTACATGCGTAGAGGAGAGGGATCTCAATTGCCATAGGTAGAAAACAAATAGTTCTAAAAGCAGTAGCTCTGTTTCAACGCTAGGGGGCGCTCACACGCCATGTCTACCAGCAGGAGAGAGAGACAGGACTCAGGAAGAAAGTTTACTGTGTTCTTGAACTCTGGTCTTGGAGAGCTACAGGCTTTAGCTCTAGCCCAGCACTAACCCACCCGATTTAACTAATTAATTACTCACCAAGACCTTGATTAGTAGAAGCAAGTGTGTTTGTGCTGGATGGGAACAAAAGCCTGCACACCCTGTAGAACCAAGATTAGAAGTGCATTGCCTTGTAGAAGTGAACTACACCACTAGGTTGATTCCCAAATGGCTAGGGAATAGGTTGCCGTTTGGGACACAACCCCTACACTCTCTGACAGAACAACAGTTGGAACAACAAGTTGTTGGTGATATGCTTCCCACAACTGTATAAGACGTCACTTGTTTTTGAAGAGATATTGTCAGTGTCTTGGCTGCAGAATTTTCAAACATCGTGGCATTTTTAATTCCTGTAAAATGTAGCTAATGTGGTATTATCAAATCCTTCCTGGCTAGCCTACCCAGCAAACCAAAATTGGTTCTGTGAAAGTTCCCAGAACAATGTTCTCATAACACAAACTAACCAGTCGTGCTGATTATAGAATGTTTGCATAAAACATTTGCCTGGTGAATGCAAGAACATTCCTAGAACACATTTAATCTGTTCTTTAAAGGTTCCCAGATTGTTTCATTAGGTTGTGGGAACAGTCTGGTGAGAACATTGTGGGGACATCACAGAAGATATGTTCCCAAAACACAAAAACTGTCCAGTTCTGCTGATGATTCCACAATGTTTATTTTAGGGTGCAAAAAAACATTAACCTGATGTTACAAGAATGTTTCATTAGGTTGTAACGTTCACCCTGATTCACAGCAATCAAAAGCTACATAAAACAGGTTCAAACGATAGGAAACTGAAAATAACCAGAATAACTGAAAGCTTTTGTATTTCTTTGCATGAAATTGGAACAAAATAATCACACATAAATAGTTTAGTGCAAAAGTTCAGGCAAAGACAAAAACAAAAAAAAAACGTAATTTTCACAATGACCCAAATCTATGACTCCATGACTAAAACACCCAATAATTCATAATACCAAGTCCCGCTCTGTACACAACTCAGTCCAGTAGAAATATGATCCGTCTGTGACATGGTGGCAAGAGCTCAAACCAAAACCCCCAATTCTTCATTACTTCCTTCAAATCTCCGTATCTCCCTTCTATGGGAAGAACAGCCGTTATTCAGTATCCGTCTCACCGGGCCATAATAATATAATATCCCATTTAGCAGACGCTTTTATCCAAAGCCACTTACAGTCATGCGTGCATACATTTAATTTTTTTGTGAATGGGTGGTCCCGGAACCCACTACCTTGGCGTTACAAGCGCCGTGCTCTACCAGCTGAGCTACAGAGGACCACCCTGAGATCATCCTCTGAGGATCATCTTCTGAGATCTTCATCTTCTGAGATCATCTTCTGAGATATCAGTCTTCACTGCCCCTCTCAAACAGCCGGCCACCCGTAGGTTGCAGGTATTCAGTGTCCGTCTCACCGGGTCATCCTCTGAGATATCTGGCTTCCATTTGAGATAGAGAAGCCTATAATCATCGGCGAAATCACGGAGGCACTAGGTAGGCTCTTGGACCCAGAGGTACGCAGCATATAAAGAGGATGGGTGAAGTTATGGTGAATGACCCATTTACCAGTATTTCCCTGGGTTAGTTATGTCTAAGGCAAAAAAGGAAGTGTGAAATTCCTGAATTACCATACTGCCGTGGCTATATACTAAAAAACGAAGACTTAAGAGAGCTTCCCTGGTGACGCAGAGGATAGACGACATGGCTTGGGAACCAAACGTTGCAGGTTCAAACCCCACATTGTCAACATGTGAAGTATAAAACAAAGATGGTTGTGTTTGTCTGATCAAATGTCCTGTGAATGAATTTCAAATGCTGTGTCTCTATATCACCTTGTAGTGGACCCTACAATACAGTCCTCAAATGTGAATTGCCATTAAATATGAAGAGAAACTTAATCTGCTTTAAGGAGCTACACATTTGCATGCTGAGAATGTTGTGGTAATATTTAGTACACCTTAAATGTAATATTTTCTAAATGTACTTGAAATGTTCTGAGGACGTCCAAGACAATTAAGGGAATATCCTGTGCAACCTAACTTAAACATTAATGTCATCAGATCTGAGCATATTTTCTGTTTTCTGTTTTGGGAACCTATCTCTTGTAATGTTCCACAACCTAATTAAATGTTCTGGGAACATTTACATTTTACATTTTAGTCATTTAGCAGACGCTCTTATCCAGAGCGACTTACATTATCTTTTTAATTTAAAAAAAAAAAATTATACTGGCCCCCCGTGGGAATCTTTAAAGAAGCCAGAAAGGCTGCTCTGTTAACATTTCTGCAACATCAAATGAATGTTTTTGCACAACTGGCCATTTTAGTGTTTTGGTAACCTATCCCTTGTCATATCGCCACAATGTTCCCACAACCTAAAGAACCATTCTGGTAACCTTTAAAGAACAGATTAAATGTGAACCTTGTTGCAACATCAGGTGAATGTTTTTGCACCCTAAATGAAACATTGTAGAATCATCTGCACAAGTGGACAGTTTTTGTTTTTTGGGAACTTTGTTCCCACCAGACATTGTTCCCACCAGACTGTTCCCAAAACCTAATGAAACATTCTGGGAACCTTTAAAGAACAGACAAAATGTGTTCTGGGAACGTTCTTGCAACATAAGGTGAATCATTTATACAAACATTGTATAATCATTACAACTGGACAGATTTTGTGTTATTTACATTTACATTTACATCATTTAGCAGACGATCTTATCCAGAGCGACTTACAAATTGGTGCATTCAACTTATGATAGCCAGTGGGAAAACCACTTTTTTATCTTTTTTTTATGGTGGGTGGGGGAAGAAGGATTACTTTATCCTATCCCAGGTATTCCTTAAAGAGGTGGGGTTTCAAGTGTCTCCGGAAGGTGGTGAGTGACTCCGCTGTCCTGGCGTCATGAGGGAGCTTGTTCCACCATTGGGGTGCCAGAGCAGCGAACAGTTTTGACTGGGCTGAGCGGGAACTGTGCTTCCGCAGAGGTAGGGGGGCCAGCAGGCCAGAGGTGGATGAACGCAATGCCCTCGTTTGGGTGTAGGGACTGATCAGAGCCTGAAGGTGCGGAGGTGCCGTTCCCCTCACAGCTCCGTAGGCAAGCACCATGGTCTTGTAGCAGATGCGAGCTTCAACTGGAAGCCAGTGGAGTGTGCGGAGGAGCGGGGTGACGTGAGAACATTCAAATCTAATGTTATTTGTCACATTCTTCGTAAACAACAGGTGGAAACTAACAGAGAAATGATCCAAACAACGCAGAGAGAAAAAAAATAGAGAAATAATAGAATAGTAAAACAAGTACTAATAAAAGTAATAATAGATGTGATATTATTTATTATGAGACAAAAGGGTACGGGGTAATAGATGTGCGAGGGTACGGGGTAATAGATGTGCGGGGGTACGGGGTAATAGATGTGCGGGGGTACGGGGTAATTGATGTGCGGGGGTACGGGGTAATTGATGTGCGGGGGTACGGGGTAATTGATGTGCGGGGGTACGGGGTAATTGATGTGCGGGGGTACGGGGTAATAGATGTGCGAGGGTATGGGGTAATTGATGTGCGAGGGTACGGGGTAATAGATGTGCGGGGGTACGGGGTAATAGATGTGCGGGGGTACGGGGTAATTGATGTGCGGGGGTACGGGGTAATTGATGTGCGGGGGTACGGGGTAATTGATGTGCGGGGGTACGGGGTAATAGATGTGCGAGGGTATGGGGTAATTGATGTGCGAGGGTACGGGGTAATTGATGTGCGGGGGTACGGGGTAATTGAGGCAAATATGTACATATAACTAGGAATAAAGTTACAGATAGTAAACAGTAGCAGCAGCATATCTGATCAATCAATCAATCAATTTTATTTTATATAGCCCTTCTTACATCAGCTAATATCTCGAAGTGCTGTACAGAAACCCAGCCTAAAACCCCAAACAGCTAGTAATGCAGGTGTAGAAGCACGGTGGCTAGGAAAAACTCCCTAGAAAGGCCAAAACCTAGGAAGAAACCTAGAGAGGAACCAGGCTATGAGGGGTGGCCAGTCCTCTTCTGGCTGTGCCGGGTGGAGATTATAACAGAATCATGCCAAGATGTTCAAAAATGTTCATAAGTGACAAGCATGGTCAAATAATAATCAGAAATAAATCTCAGTTGGCTTTTCATAGCCTATCATTAAGAGTTGAAAACAGCAGGTCTGGGACAGGTAGGGGTTTCGTAACCGCAGGCAGAACAGTTGAAACTGGAATAGCAGCAAGGCCAGGCGGACTGGGGACAGCAAGGTGTCATCATGCCCGGTAGTCCTGACGTATGGTCCTAGGGCTCAGGTTCTCAGAGAGAAAGAGAGAACGAGAGAATTAGAGAGAGCATACTTAAATTCACACAGGACACTGGATAAGACAGGAGAAGTACTCCAGGTATAACCAACTAACCCCAGCCCCCCGACACATAAACTACTGCAGCATAAATACTGGAGGCTGAGACAGGAGCGGTCCGGAGACACTGTGGCCCCATCCGAAGAAACCCCCGGACAGGGCCAAACAGGAAGGATATAACCCCACCCACTCTGCCAAAGCACAGCCCCCGCACCACTAGAGGGATATCCTCAACCACCAACTTACAATCCTGAGACAAGGCCGAGTATAGCCCACAGAGGTCTCCACCACAGCACAAACCAAGGGGGGGCGCCAACCCAGACAGGAAGATCACGTCAGTAACTCAACCCACTCAAGTGACGCACCCCTCCTAGGGACGGCATGAAAGAGCACCAGCAAGCCAGTGACTCAGCCCCTGTAACAGGGTTAGAGGCAGAGAACCCCAGTGGAGAGAGGGGAACCGGCCTGGCAGAGACAGCAAGGGCTGTTCGTTGCTCCAGAGCCTTTCCGTTCACCTTCACACTCCTGGGCCAGACTACACTCAATCATATGACCTACTGAAGAGATAAGTCTTCAGTAAAGACTTAAAGGTTGAGACCGAGTCTGCGTCTCTCACATGGGTAGGCAGACTGTTCCATAAAAATGGAGATCTATAGGAGAAAGCCCTGCCTCCCGCTGTTTGATTAGAAATTCTAGGGACAATTAGGAGGCCTGCGTCTTGTGACCGTAGCGTACGTATTGGTATGTACGGCAGGACCAACTCGGAAAGATAGGTAGGAGCAAGCCCATGTAACGCTTTATAGGTTAACAGTAAAACCTTGAAATCAGCCCTTGCCTTAACAGGAAGCCAGTGTAGGGAAGCTAGCACTGGAGTAATATGATCAAATTTCTTGGTTCTAGTCAGGATTCTAGCAGCCGTATTTAGCACTAACTGAAGTTTATTTAGTGCTTTATCCGGGTAGCCGGAAAGTAGAGCATTGCAGTAGTCTAACCTAGAAGTTCTAGGCCCTCTCCTATGAACAGACTACACCCCCCCCCACTATCTATATACTCTCTATACCCAGACTACAACCCCCCCCACTATCTAAATACTCTCTATATCCAGACTACAACCCCCCACTATCTATATACTCTCTATATCCAGACTACAACCCCCCACTATCTATATACTCTCTATACCCAGACTACACCCCCCCACTATCTATATACTCTCTATACCCAGACTACAACCCCCCCACTATCTATATACTCTCTATACCCAGACTACAACCCCCCACTATCTATATACTCTCTATACCCAGACTAAACCCCCCCACTATATATATACTCTCTATACCCAGACAACACCCCCCACTATCTATATATTCTCTATACCCAGACTACAACCCCCCACTATCTATATACTCTCTATACCCAGACTACAACCCCCCCCCCCACTATATATGTACTCTCTATATCAAGACTACAACCCCCCACCCACTATCTATATACTCTCTATACCCAGACTACAACCCCCCACTATCTATATACTCTCTATACCCAGACTACAACCCCCCCACTATCTATATACTCTCTATACCCAGACTACAACCCCCCACTATTTATATACTCTCTATACCCAGACTACAACCCCCCACTATCTATATACTCTCTATACCCAGATTACAACCCCCCACTATCTATATACTCTCTATACCCAGACTACAACCCCCCACTATCTATATACTCTCTATATCCAGACTACAACCCCCCCCACTATCTATATACTCTCTATACCAGACTACAACCCCCCCCCCACTATCTATATACTCTCTATACCCAGACTACACCCCCCACTATCTATATACTCTCTATACCCAGACTACATCCCCCCACTATCTATATACTCTCTATACCCAGACTACAACCCTCCACTATCTATATACTCTCAATACCCAGACTACAACCCCCCACTATCTATATACTCTCTATACCCAGACTACAACCCCCCACTATCTATATACACTCTATACCCAGACTACACCCCCCCCCCCACTATCTAAATACTCTCTATACCCAGACTACAACCCCCCCCCACTATCTATATACTCTCTATACCCACACTACAACCCCCCACTATCTATATACTCTCTATACCCAGACTACAACCCCCCACTATCTATATACTCTCTATACCCAGACTACACCCCCCCCCCCACTATCTATATACTCTCTATACCCAGACTACAACCCCCCCACTATCTATATACTCTCTATACCCAGACTACACCCCCCCCACTATCTATATACTCTCTATACCCAGACTACAACCCCCCCCCACTATCTAAATACTCTCTATATCCAGACTACAACCCCCCACTATCTATATACTCTCTATATCCAGACTACAAACCCCCACTATCTATATACTCTCTATACCCAGACTACAACCCCCCACTATCTATATACTCTCTATACCCAGACTACAACCCCCCCACTATCTATATACTCTCTATACCCAGACTACACCCCCCCACTATCTATATACTCTCTATACCCAGACTACACCCCCCCCACTATCTATATATTCTCCATACCCAGACTACAACCCCCCACTATCTATATACTCTCTATACCCAGACTACAACCCCCCCCCCACTATATATGTACTCTCTATATCAAGACTACAACCCCCCCCCACTATCTATATACTCTCTATACCCAGACTACAACCCCCCACTATCTATATACTCTCTATACCCAGACTACAACCCCCCCACTATCTATATACTCTCTATACCCAGACTACAACCCCCCACTATCTATATACTCTCTATACCCAGACTACAACCCCCCACTATCTATATACTCTCTATACCAGACTACAACCCCCCCCCCCACTATCTATATACTCTCTATACCCAGACTACACCCCCCACTATCTATATACTCTCTATACCCTTACTACAACCCCCCACAATCTATATACTCTCTATACCCAGACTACAACCCCCCACTATCTATATACACTCTATACCCAGACTACTCCCCCCCCCCCCACTATCTATATACTCTCTATACCCACACTACAACCCCCCACTATCTATATACTCTCTATACCCAGACTACAACCCCCCACTATCTATATACTCTCTATACCCAGACTACAACCCCCCCCCCACTATCTATATACTCTCTATACCCACACTACAACCCCCCACTATCTATATACTCTCTATACCCAGACTACAACCCCCCACTATCTATATACTCTCTATACCCAGACTACAACCCCCCACTATCTATATACTCTCTATACCCAGACTACAACCCCCCACTATCTATATACTCTCTATACCCAGACTACAACCCCCCCACTATCTATATACTCTCTATATCCAGACTACAACCCCCCCCCCACTATCTATATACTCTCTATACCCAGACTACAACCCCCCCCCCCCACTATCTATATACTCTCTATACCCAGACTACACCCCCCCACTATCTATATACTCTCTATACCCAGACTACAACCCCCCCCCACTATCTATATACTCTCTATACCCAGACTACAACCCCCCACTATCTATATACTCTCTATACCCAGACTACACCCCCCCCCCCACTATCTATATACTCTCTATACCCAGACTACACCCCCCCCCCCACTATCTATATACTCTCTATACCCAGATTACAACCCCCCACTATCTATATACTCTCTATAGCCAGACTACAACCCCCCACTATCTATATACTCTCTATATCCAGACTACAACCCCCCACTATCTATATACTCTCTATACCCAGACTACGACCCCCCACTATCTATATACTCTCTATATCCAGACTACAACCCCCCACTATCTATATACTCTCTAAACCCAGACTACAACCCCCCCCACTATCTATATACTCTCTATACCCAGACTACAACCCCCCACTATCTATATACTCTCTATACCCAGACTACAACCCCCCACTATCTATATACTCTCTATACCCAGACTACAACCCCCCCCCCACTATCTATATACTCTCTATACCCAGACTACGACCCCCCACTATCTATATACTCTCTATATCCAGACTACAACCCCCCACTATCTATATACTCTCTATACCCAGACTACAACCCCCCACTATCTATATACTCTCTATACCCAGACTACAACCCCCCACTATCTATATACACTCTATACCCAGACTACACCCCCCCCCCCCCACTATCTATATACTCTCTATACCCAGTCCACAGACCCACTCCAAAAGTCTTTCGGAGCCATCATCGACTCAGTGGGTTTTGTCCAACATGTCTCTGGACCTACTCACTGCCACAGTCATACTCTGGACCTAGTTTTGTCCCATGGAATAAATGTTGTAGATCTTAATGTTTTTCCACAAAATCCTGGACTATCGGACCACCATTTTATTACGTTTGCAATCGCAACAAATAATCTACTCAGACCCCAACCAAGGAGCATCAAAAGTCGTGCTATAAATTCTCAGACAACACAAAAATTCCTTGATGCCCTTCCAGACTCCTTCTGCCTACCCAAGGACGTCAGAGGACAAAAATCAGTTAACCACTTAACTGAGGAACTCAATTTAACCTTGCGCAATACCCTAGATGCAGTTGCACCCCTAAAAACGAAAAACATTTGTCATAAGAAACTAGCTCCCTGGTATACAGAAAATACCCGAGCTTTGAAGCAAGCTTCCAGGAAATTGGAACGGAAATGGCGCCACACCAAACTGGAAGTCTTCCGACTAGCTTGGAAAGACAGTACCGTGCAGTACCGAAGAGCCCTCACTGCTGCTCGATCATCCTACTTTTCCAACTTAATCGAGGAAAATAAGAACAATCCAACATTTATTTTTGATACTGTTGCAAAGCTAACTAAAAAGCAGCATTCCCCAAGAGAGGATGGCTTTCACTTCAGCAGTAATAAATTCATGAACTTCTTTGAGGAAAAGATCATGACCATTAGAAAGCAAATTACGGACTCCTCTTTGAATCTGCGTATTCCTCCAGGGCTTAGCTTTCCTGGATCTGCACAGCTCTGCGAGGGCCTGGGATCGGGAGAGACACTTAAGTGTTTTAGTACTATATCTCTTGACACAATGATGAAAATAATCATGGCCTCTAAACCTTCAAGCTGCATACTGGATCCTATTCCTACTAAACTGCTGAAGGAGCTGCTTCCTGTGCTTGGCCCTCCTATGTTGAACATAATAAACAGCTCTCTATCCACCGGATGTGTACCAAACTCACTAAAAGTGGCAGTGATAAAGCCTCTCTTGAAAAAGCCAAACCTTGACCCGGAAAATATAAAAAACTATCGGCCTATATCGAATCTTCCATTCCTCTCAAAAATTTTAGAAAAAGCTGTTGCGCAGCAACTCACTGCCTTTCTGAAGACAAAGAATGTATACGAAATGCTTCAGTCTGGTTTTAGACCCCATCATAGCACTGAGACTGCACTTGTGAAGGTGGTAAATGACCTTTTAATGGCATCAGACCGAGGCTCTGCATCTGTCCTCGTGCTACTAGACCTTAGTGCTGCCTTTGACACCATCGATCACCACATTCTTTTGGAGAGACTGGAAACCCAAATTGGTCTACACGGACAAGTTCTGGCCTGGTTTAGATCTTACCTGTCGGAAAGATATCAGTTTGTCTCTGTGAATGGTCTGTCCTCCGACAAATCAACTGTACATTTCGGTGTTCCTCAAGGTTCCGTTTTAGGACCACTATTGTTTTCACTATATATTTTACCTCTTGGGGATGTTATTTGAAAACATAATGTTAACTTTCACTGCTATGCGGATGACACACAGCTGTACATTTCAATGAAACATGGTGAAGCCCCAAAATTGCCCTCGCTAGAAGCCTGTGTTTCAGACATAAGGAAGTGGATGGCTGAAAACTTTCTACTTTTAAACTCGGACAAAACAGAGATGCTTGTTCTAGGTCCCAAGAAACAAAGAGATCTTCTGTTAAATCTGACAATCCATCTTGATGGTTGTAAAGTCGTCTCAAATAAAACTGTGAAGGACCTCGGCGTTACTCTTGACCCTGATCTCTCTTTTGACGAACATATCAAGACTGTTTCAAGGACAGCTTTTTTCCATCTACGTAACATTGCAAAAATCAGAAATTTTCTGTCCAAAAATGATGCAGAAAAATTAATCCATGCATTTGTTACTTCTAGGTTAGACTACTGCAATGCTCTACTTTCCGGCTACCCGGATAAAGCACTAAATAAACTTCAGTTAGTGCTAAATACGGCTGCTAGAATCCTGACTAGAACCAAGAAATTTGATCATATTACTCCAGTGCTAGCTTCCCTACACTGGCTTCCTGTTAAGGCAAGGGCTGATTTCAAGGTTTTACTGTTAACCTATAAAGCGTTACATGGGCTTGCTCCTACCTATCTTTCCGAGTTGGTCCTGCCGTACATACCAATACGTACGCTACGGTCACAAGACGCAGGCCTCCTAATTGTCCCTAGAATTTCTAATCAAACAGCGGGAGGCAGGGCTTTCTCCTATAGATCTCCATTTTTATGGAACAGTCTGCCTACCCATGTGAGAGACGCAGACTCGGTCTCAACCTTTAAGTCTTTACTGAAGACTTATCTCTTCAGTAGGTCATATGATTGAGTGTAGTCTGGCCCAGGAGTGTGAAGGTGAACGGAAAGGCTCTGGAGCAACGAACAGCCCTTGCTGTCTCTGCCAGGCCGGTTCCCCTCTCTCCACTGGGGTTCTCTGCCTCTAACCCTGTTACAGGGGCTGAGTCACTGGCTTGCTGGTGCTCTTTCATGCCATCCCTAGGAGGGGTGCGTCACTTGAGTGGGTTGAGTTACTGACGTGATCTTCCTGTCTGGGTTGGCGCCCCCCCTTGGTTTGTGCTGTGGTGGAGACCTCTGTGGGCTATACTCGGCCTTGTCTCAGGATTGTAAGTTGGTGGTTGAGGATATCCCTCTAGTGGTGCGGGGGCTGTGCTTTGGCAGAGTGGGTGGGGTTATATCCTTCCTGTTTGGCCCTGTCCGGGGGTTTCTTCGGATGGGGCCACAGTGTCTCCGGACCGCTCCTGTCTCAGCCTCCAGTATTTATGCTGCAGTAGTTTATGTGTCGGGGGGCTGGGGTTAGTTGGTTATACCTGGAGTACTTCTCCTGTCTTATCCAGTGTCCTGTGTGAATTTAAGTATGCTCTCTCTAATTCTCTCGTTCTCTCTTTCTCTCTGAGAACCTGAGCCCTAGGACCATACGTCAGGACTACCGGGCATGATGACACCTTGCTGTCCCCAGTCCGCCTGGCCTTGCTGCTATTCCAGTTTCAACTGTTCTGCCTGCGGTTACGAAACCCCTACCTGTCCCAGACCTGCTGTTTTCAACTCTTAATGATCGGCTATGAAAAGCCAACTGAGAGACCTGAGGCCTAGGACCATACGTCGGGACTACCGGCCGTGGTGACTCCTTGCTGTCCCCAGTCCGCCTGGCCTTGCTGCTATTCCAGTTTCAACTGTTCTGCCTGCGGTTATGGAACCCCTACCTGTCCCAGACCTGCTGTTTTCAACTCTTAATGATCGGCTATGAAAAGCCAACTGAGATTTATTCCTGATTATTATTTGACCATGCTTGTCACTTATGAACATTTTTGAACATCTTGGCATGGTTCTGTTATAATCTCCACCCGGCACAGCCAGAAGAGGACTGGCCACCCCTCATAGCCTGGTTCCTCTCTAGGTTTCTTCCTAGGTTTTGGCCTTTCTAGGGAGTTTTTCCTAGCCACCGTGCTTCTACACCTGCATTACTAGCTGTTTGGGGTTTTAGGCTGGGTTTCTGTACAGCACTTCGAGATATTAGCTGATGTAAGAAGGGCTATATAAAATAAAATTGATTGATTGATTGATCAGATATGCTGCTGCTACTGTTTACTATCTGTAACTTTATTCCTAGTTATATGTACATATTTGCCTCAATTACCCCGTACCCCCGCACATCAATTACCCCGTACCCTCGCACATCAATTACCCCATACCCTCGCACATCTATTACCCCGTACCCCCGCACATCAATTACCCCGTACCCCCGCACATCAATTACCCCGTACCCCCGCACATCAATTACCCCAATTACCCACATCAATTGATTGATTGAAAATTGATTGACTACAACCCCCCCCCACTATCTATATACTCTCTATACCCACACTACAACCCCCCACTATCTATATACACTCAATACCCAGACTACAACCCCCCACTATCTATATACTCTCTATACCCAGACTACAACCCCCCACTATCTATATACTCTCTATACCCAGACTACAACCCCCCCACTATCTATATACTCTCTATATCCAGACTACAACCCCCCCCCCCACTATCTATATACTCTCTATACCCAGACTACAACCCCCCCCCCACTATCTATATACTCTCTATACCCAGACTACACCCCCCCCACTATCTATATACTCTCTATACCCAGACTACGACCCCCCACTATCTATATACTCTCTATATCCAGACTACAACCCCCCACTATCTATATACTCTCTATACCCAGACTACAACCCCCCACTATCTATATACACTCTATACCCAGACTACACCCCCCCCACTATCTATATACTCTCTATACCCAGACTACAACCCCCCCCCACTATCTATATACTCTCTATACCCACACTACAACCCCCCACTATCTATATACTCTCTATACCCAGACTACAACCCCCCACTATCTATATACTCTCTATACCCAGACTACAACCCCCCACTATCTATATACTCTCTATACCCAGACTACAACCCCCCCACTATCTATATACTCTCTATATCCAGACTACAACCCCCCCCCCACTATCTATATACTCTCTATACCCAGATTACAACCCCCCCCCCCCCACTATCTATATACTCTCTATACCCAGACTACACCCCCCCACTATCTATATACTCTCTATACCCAGACTACAACCCCCCCCCACTATCTATATACTCTCTATACCCAGACTACAACCCCCCACTATCTATATACTCTCTATACCCAGACTACACCCCCCCCCCCACTATCTATATACTCTCTATACCCAGATTACAACCCCCCACTATCTATATACTCTCTATAGCCAGACTACAACCCCCCACTATCTATATACTCTCTATATCCAGACTACAACCCCCCACTATCTATATACTCTCTATACCCAGACTACGACCCCCCACTATCTATATACTCTCTATATCCAGACTACAACCCCCCACTATCTATAAATAATAATAAATAATAATATGCCATTTAGCAGACGCTTTTATCCAAAGCGACTTACAGTCAGCGTTGCATACATTTTTTTTGTGTATGGGTGGTCCCGGGGATCGAACCCACTACCTTGGCGTTATAAGCGCCGTGCTCTACCAGCTGAGCTACAGAGGACCACATCTATATACTCTCTATACCCAGACTACAACCCCCCACTATCTATATACTCTCTATACCCAGACTACAACCCCCCCCCACCCCCACTATCTATATACTCTCTATACCCAGACTACAACCCCCACTATCTATATACTCTCTATACCAGGGGTGTCAAACGTCCGGCCCGCGGGCCGGATGGGCCCGCAAATGGGTTTAATCCGGCCCGCGAGATGATAAAAAAATAACAAAAATAACAAAAATAAAGTTTCTATAAAATAAACTGCTGTTCCAATTGCGTCCACTTGATGGCGCAATAGCAATTGTGTTAAGCAAGCAAACTGTTTATACCGGGGCAGAGCAAGTAGGTCAAGCACGTGCAGCCAATGAGCTACTTTGTTTTGCCCGCGATATTTATTACGGCTTCTACTTTTAATATTATGTGCTTTGGCACCCTCATTGCCCCAATATGTCTCTGTCAAAAAAGAGAAAAGTGGACGCAGAGTGCAGAGTGTTCCAAGAAAAATGGTCATCCTATTTATTCACGGAATTGAATGGGAAAGCTGTATGTTTGGTGTGTTCAGAGCATGTTGCAGTGCTGAAAGAATATAACCTTCGTTGCCACTATGTGAGTCTTCATGCCGACAAATATGACAACTTTCAAGGACACCGGAGATGAGAGAAGATGAATGAACTGTTGGCGGGTCTGAAGAAACAGCAGTCTGTGTTTACTCACAGCCGAGACATCAGTGACGCTGCAGTGAAAGCTAGCTACCTCATTGCTAATGAAATCGCAGTGGCTTCAAAACCATTTATTGAGGGTGAATTTGTAAAAACATACATGATGAAGGCAGCGGAGATTGTGTGCCCTGAAAAGCGGCAGGCTTTTGCAAATATCAGCCTGACAAGAAACACAGTTGCAGACAGGATTTCCGATCTTTCAGTGGATTTGGACAGCCAGTTGAAGCAAAAAGTAAAGTCATTTATTGCGTTTTCGGTTGCAATTGATGAAAGCACGGACATTACAGATGTTGCACAACTGGCCATTTTCATCCGCAGAGTTGATGACACATTGACCGTCACCGAGGAGTTCTTGGAGTTGGTGCCGATGACAGATACAACGACAGCAGCTGATATTTTTACCGCACTCGTCGGCGCGCTGGACAGGGTCGGAGTGGACTGGTCCCGCGCTGTCAGCCTGGCTACAGATGGTGCGCCCTCAATGATCGGGAAAAAAGCAGGCGTTGTGACAAAGTTCAGAGAGAAAGTGCAATCTGCAAATGGAGGACGTGATTTTTTGACTTTTCACTGTATTTTGCACCAGGAGGCTTTGTGTTGCAAGTCATTAAAGATGGATAACGTCATGAAGGTGGTCATCCAAACTGTTAATTTCATCCGATCCAGAAGCCTGAATCACCGTCAGTTTGACAGCCTTCTCAGAGAGAAAGACCACATCTATGGCCTGCCATACCACACTGAGGTAAGATGGTTAAGCCGAGGTGCTGTGCTGAGGCGTTTCTTTGATTTACGAGAAGAAATTGAACAGTTCATGGAAGAAAAGGGAAAACCAGTGTTAGAATTTCATTCCGCAGAATGGATGCAGGACCTTGCATTTATGGTGGATGTTACAGAGCACCTGAATAACTTGAACAAACAGCTGCAAGGGCGCAACAAAGTTGTCACGCAGTATTATGACAGCATACGTTCTTTCAAGTTGAAGCTGTCATTGTGGGAGACGCAACTTGCCGGTGGTGATGCAGCTCACTTCCCCTGTCTGAAAAATGTGTGCGCGACCCAACATGTGGCAGACATGAAGCGGTTCAAAGATAAAATAACGGGACTGTTACGGGAGTTTGAGCAACGCTTTCAGATTTATGTTTATATGTTTTTATGTTGATGTGCTATTGTTTTTAATTGATTTTATTTTATTTGTATATTTCACCTATTCTTGTCTCTGTGGTTCTTGCACTTGTTTGGGGAACAGGATTTCATTATTTTTATCTACATTTCTGCCTGAGAAATGACACCCTGATATAGTTCTGTGATCTGTGAAACAGTTCTGTGAATCACGGAGGCATTGTGTGTTTGTGTGTTCTTTGTCCTCAGAACTTTCAAATAACTTGAGGTGTTTTATGATTAATAGTGATGTTGTGCTTTTGGACACTGTCCTCAGGCTCCAGCTTTATGTTTATATGTTTTTATGTTGATGTGCTATTGTTTTTAATTGATTTTATTTTATTTGTATATTTAACCTATTCTTGACTCTGTGGTTCTTGCACTTGTTTGGGGAACAGGATTTCATTGTTTGTATCTACATTTCTGCCTGAGAAATGACACCCTGATATAGTTCTGTGATCTGTGAAACAGTTCTGTTAATCACTGAGGCATTATGTGTTTGTGTGTTCTTTTTCTTTAGAATTTTCAAATAAACTTGACGAGTTTTATGATCAATAGTAATGTTGTGCTTGTACTATTTTGGACACACTGTCCTCAGGCTCCAGCTTTATGTTGTATGTTGATCGTATTAAAAGAAAGAAAACAATCTGAAGTTGTTGTTTTTAAGTTATATATACCATGATTTTTCCGGTCCGGCCCACTTGGGAATAGATTTTCCTCCATGTGGCCCCTGAGCTAAAATGAGTTTGACACCCCTGCTCTATACCCAGACTACAACCCCCCACTGTCTATATACTCTCTATACCCAGACTACAACCCCCCACTATCTATATACTCTCTATACCCAGACTACAACCCCCCCCCCACTATATATATACTCTCTATACCCAAACTACAACCCCCCCCCCCACTATCTATATACTCTCTATATCCAGACTACAACCCCCCACTATCTATATACTCTCTATATCCAGACTACAACCCCCCACTATCTATATACTCTCTATACCCAGACTACAACCCCCCCACTATCTATATACTCTCTATACCCAGACTACAACCCCCCACTATCTATATACTCTCTATACCCAGACTACAACCCCCCCCCACTATCTATATACTCTCTATACCCAGACTACAACCCCCCACTGTCTATATACTCTCTATACCCAGACTACAACCCCCCACTATCTATATACTCTCTATACCCAGACTACAACCCCCCCCCCACTATCTATATACTCTCTATACCCAGACTACAACCCCACACTATCTATATACTCTCTATACCCAAACTACAACCCCCCAATATCTATATACTCTCTATACCCAGACTACACCCCCCCCCCCCCACTATCTATATACTCTCTATACCCAGACTACAACCCCCCACACTATCTATATACTCTCTATACCCAGACTACAACCCCCCCCACCCCACTATCTATATACTCTCTATACCCAGACTACAACCCCCCACTATCTATATACTCTCTATACCCAGACTACAACCCCCCACTATCTATATACTCTCAATACCCAGACTACACCCCCCCACTATCTATATACTCTCTATACACAGACTACAACCCCCCACTATCTATATACTCTCTATACCCAGACTATAACCCCCCCCACTATCTATATACTCTCTATACCCAGACTACAACCCCCCCCCACTATCTATATACTCTCTATACCCATACTACAACCCCCCCCACTATCTATATACGCTCTATACCCAGACTACACCCCCCCACTATCTATATACTCTCTATACCCAGACTACAACCCCCCCACTATCTATATACTCTCTATACCCAGACTACACCCCCCACTATCTATATACTCTCTATACACAGACTACAACCCCCCACTATCTATATACTCTCTATACCCAGACAACAACCCCCCACTATCTATATACTCTCTATACCCAGACTACACCCCCCCCACTATCTATATACTCTCTATACCCAGACTACAACCCCCCCCCACTATATATATACTCTCTATATCCAGACTACAACCCCCCCACTATCTATATACTCTCTATACCCAGACTACAACCCCCCACTATCTATATACTCTCTATACCCAGACTACAACCCCCCACTATCTATAAACTCTCTATACCCATACTACAACCCCCCCACTATCTATATACTCTCTATACCCAGACTACACCCCCCCCCCACTATCTATATACTCGCTATACCCAGACTACAAACCCCCCCCACTATCTATATACTCTCTATACCCAGACTACAACCCCCCCCACTATCTATATACTCTCTATAGCCAGACTACAACCCCCCACTATCTATATACTCTCTATACCCAGACTACAACCCCCCACTATCTATATACTCTCTATACCCAGACTACAACCCCCCCACTATCTATATACTCTCTATACCCAGACTACAACCCCCCCCCACTATCTATATACTCTCTATACCCAGACTACAACCCCCCCCCACTATCTATATACTCTCTATACCCAGACTACAACCCCCCACTATCTATATACTCTCTATACCCAGACTACAATCCCCCCCACTATCTATATACTCTCTATACCCAGACTACAACCCCCCCCCCACTATCTATATACTCTCTATAGCCAGACTACAACCCCCCACTATCTATATACTCTCTATACCCAGACTACCCCCCCCACTATCTATATACTCTCTATACCCAGACTACAACCCTCCACTATCTATATACTCTCTATACCCAGACTACAACCCCCCACTATCTATATTCTCTCTATATCCAGACTACAACCCCCCACTATCTATATACTCTCTATATCCAGACTACAACCCCCCCCCCCCCCATTATCTATATACTCTCTATACCCAGACTACACCCCCCCACTATCTATATACTCTCTATATCCAGACTACAACCCCCCACTATCTATATACTCTCTATACCCAAACTACAACCCCCCCCCCACTATCTATATACACTCTATACCCAGACTACAACCCCTCACTATCTATATACTCTCTATACCCAGACTACAACCCCCCCACTATCTATATACTCTCTATACCCAGACTACACCCCCCACTATCTATATACTCTCTATACCCAGACTACAACCCTCCACTATCTATATACTCTCTATATCCAGACTACAACCCCCCCCCACTATCTATATACTCTCTATACCCAGACTACAACCCCCCACTATCTATATACTCTCTATACCCAAACTACAACCCCCCCCCCACTATCTATATACACTCTATACCCAGACTACAACCCCTCACTATCTATATACTCTCTATACCCAGACTACAACCCCCCCACTATCTATATACTCTCTATACCCAGACTACACCCCCCACTATCTATATACTCTCTATACCCAGACTACAACCCTCCACTATCTATATACTCTCTATATCCAGACTACAACCCCCCCCACTATCTATATACTCTCTATACCCAGACTACAACCCCCCACTATCTATATACTCTCTATACCCAGACTACACCCCCCCACTATCTATATACTCTCTATACCCAGACTACACCCCCCCCACTATCTATATACTCGTCTGCGTCTAAAGAAGCGCCAATGAGGTGACACACACACACACACTCCCATCTCCTCCTTGTCCCTGTGACCTCATTCTTAACAACAGGAAGTCAAAAGACACAAAAGAACAGGAGGCTAGGAGGAGGGAGGAACAGGAGGAGGGAGAAGGGGAGGAAGAGATGAGGAAGAGAGGAGGAGAAGAACAGGCTGAGAGGGGGAGAAAAACCGGCTGAGAGGAGGAGAAGAACAGGCTGAGAGGGGGAGAAGTAAAAGGCTGAGGGGGAGAAGTAAAAGGCTGAGGGGGAGAAGAACAGGCTGAGAGGGGGAGAAGAACAGGCTGAGAGGGGATAAGAAAAGGCTGAGAGGGGGAGAAGAACAGGCTGATAGGAGGAGAAGAACAGGCTGATAGGAGGAGAACAGGCTGATAGGTTGAGAAGAACAGGCTGAGAGGAGGAGAAGAACAGGCTGAGAGGAGGAGAACAGGCTGATAGGAGGAGAAGAACAGGCTGAGAGGGGGAGAAGAACAGGCTGAGAGGGGGAGAACAGGCTGACAGGAGGAGAAGAACTGGCTGAGAGGGGGAGAAGAACAGGCTGAGAGGAGGAGAACAGGCTGAGAGGGGGAGAAGAACAGGCTGAGAGGTGGAGAAGAACAGGCTGAGAGGTGGAGAAGAACAGGCTGAGAGGAGGAGAAGAACAGTCTGAGAGGAGGAGAAGAACAGGCTGAGAGGAGGAGAAGAACAGGCTGAGAGGAGGAGAAGAGGCTGAGAGGAGGAGAAGAACAGGCTGAGCGGAGAAGAAGAGGCTGAGAGGAGGAGAAGAACAGGCTGAGAGGAGGAGAACAGGCTGATAGGAGGAGAAGAACGGGTTGAGAGGGGGAGAAGAACAGGCTGAGAGGAGGAGAACAGGCTGATAGGAGGAGAAGAACAGGCTGAGGGGAGGAGAACAGGCTGGTAGGGGGAGAAGAACAGGCTGAGAGGAGGAGAAGAACAGGCTGAGAGGAGGAGAAGAACAGGCTGAGAGGAGGAGAACAGGCTGATAGGAGGAGAAGAACAGGCTGAGAGGGGGAGAAGAACAGGCTGAGAGGGGGAGAAGAACAGGCTGAGAAGGGGAGAAGAACAGGCTGAGAGGGGGAGAAGAACAGGCTGAGAGGGGGAGAAGAACAGGCTGAGAGGAGGAGAAGAACAGGCTGAGAGGAGGAGAAGAGGAGGGAGAGGAATAGATGAGGGAGAGGAAGGGTGAAAGGTGGAGGAGGGGGGAGAGAGAGAGGGGTGAGAAGCACATATGTCACCAAAATCCCAGCTTGTCTGTGGTTGGTTGGTGGGGTAAGGTAAGCACTTCCCAGCTAACACATAGCGTTCCGAGAAGCATATGTTTCTTAGAGCTTGGTGAGAGCGTGGTTGTCCTGTGGTTATTTTGCATAGAACCTTCCCATTACATGTCCTACAGGTTTCCTCATGGTTCTATTTAAAGTAATGTTCTCAAATTGTTCAGAGAACATCAAGAAACAACGTTCTTCTGTGGTAATTTCAGTACTTTAGCATAACGTTTTCTACGGGTTTCCTCGTGGTTCTATTTAAAGTCATGTTCTCAGAACATTAAGAAAACTTTCCATAAAAACCACTAGAAAACATTAGTGATGTTCTAAGAACATTCTAAGAATGTTATTTAAAAACATATACATTCCGTTCTCAGCATCAACAAAACTCTATCTTGTTAAGTGTGTTCAGGTGTGTTGGCCGCGCCCACTAATCGGCCACATCTGATCTTATTGAGTGCTTGTTTCTTTTGAATGGAGTCTGTTTGAATAGACTGAAATGAACAGCTTGGCATGTTAGCTCCATCCTGGTGGCACAGTGGACTAATTCCCTGGATAGAGAGCAGAAGCTCATAGATTTGAATCTCACTGACGCCATGCCGCAATACAAAATATATGTCTGTGCATGATTAATAACTAAGCAAATGAATTTCCATGTCTCATATCTGTGCTTGGAGTTCAAAACAGTTAACTTAAGCTAGCAGTGTTATTAAAAGTCTTATTGAAGCATGTTCTCAGAACGTTATTTAATTACCGTCAAATAACCTCTAATTTTCGTTATCAGAACGTTAATACACTGCTCAAAAAAATAAAGGGAACACTTAAACAACACAATGTAACTCCAAGTCAATCACACTTCTGTGAAATCAAACTGTCCACTTAGGAAGCAACACTGATTGACAATCAATTTCACATGCTGTTGTGCAAATGGGATAGACAACAGGTGGAAATTATAGGCAATTAGCAAGACACCCCCCAATAAAGGACTGGTTTTGCAGGTGGTGACCACAGACCACTTCTCAGTTCCTATGCTTCCTGGCTGATGTTTTGGTCACTTTTGAATGCAGGCGGTGCTTTCACTCTAGTGGTAGCATGAGACGGAGTCTACAACCCACACAAGTGGCTCAGGTAGTGCAGCTCATCCAGGATGGCACATCAATGCGAGCTGTGGCAAGAAGGTTTGCTGTGTCTGTCAGCGTAGTGTCCAGAGCATGGAGGCGCTACCAGGAGACAGGCCAGTACATCAGGAGACGTGGAGGAGGCCGTAGAAGGGCAACAACCCAGCAGCAGGACCACTACCTCCACCTTTGTGCAAGGAGGAGCAGGAGGAGCACTGCCAGAGCCCTGCAAAATGACCTCCAGCAGGCCACAAATGTGCATGTGTCTGCTCAAACGGTCAGAAACAGACTCCATGAGGGTGGTATGAGGGCCCGACGTCCACAGGTGGGGGTTGTGCTTACAGCCCAACACAGTGCAGGACGTTTGGCATTTGCCAGAGAACACCAAGATTGGCAAATTCGCCACTGGCGCCCTGCTCTCTTCACAGATGAAAGCAGGTTCACACTGAGCACATGTGACAGACGTGACAGAGTCTGGAGATGCCGTGGAGAACGTTCTGCTGCCTGCAACATCCTCCAGCATGACCGGTTTGGCGGTGGGTCAGTCATGGTGTGGGGTGGCATTTCTTTGGGGGGCCGCACAGCCCTCCATGTGCTCGCCAGAGGTAGCCTGACAGCCATTAGGTACCGAGATGAGATCCTCAGACCCCTTGTGAGACCATATGCTGGTGCGGTTGGCCCTGGGTTTCTCCTAATGCAAGACAATGCTAGACCTTATGTGGCTGGAGTGTGTCAGCAGTTCCTGCAAGAGGAAGGCATTGATGCTATGGACTGGCCCGCCCGTTCCCCAGACCTGAATCCAATTGAGCACATCTGGGACATCATGTCTCGCTCCATCCACCAACGCCATGTTGCACCACAGACTGTCCAGGAGTTGGCGGATGCTTTAGTCCAGGTCTGGGAGGAGATCCCTCAGGAGACCATCCGCCACCTCATCAGGAGCATGCCCAGGCGTTGTAGGGAGGTCATACAGGCACGTGGAGGCCACACACACTACTGAGCCTCATTTTGACTTGTTTTAAGGACATTACATCAAAGTTGGATCAGCCTGTAGTGTGGTTTTCTACTTTAATTTTGAGGGTGACTCCAAATCCAGACCTCCATGGGTTGATCAATTTGATTTCCATTGATAATCTTTGTGTGATTTTGTTGTCAGCACATTTAACTATGTAAAGAAAAAAGTATTTAATAAGATTATTTCATTCATTCAGATCTAGGATGTGTTGTTTAAGTGTTCCCTTTATTTTTTTGAGCAGTGTATAACCTCCCGTGAAAACGTACAGGGAACCATAGAAAAAAGTTCTCAGAACCTCCCTGCAACATTTTCACTTCTGTTCTCAGAACGTTTAGAAAACGTTCAGTTTTAACTGTCGAAGGAAAGAGGGGTATCCCTGCACTAAAATACCTTTCACACACACACACACCTCCATCTCTCATTGGCCATGAGGAGGACAGAGGGACAGGCGGACAGGAGGGGGGACAGGGGACAGGAGGGGGGACAGGGGACAGGAGGGGGGACAGGGGACAGGAGGGGGGACAGGGGACAGGAGGGGGACAGGGGACAGGAGGGGGGACAGGGGACAGGAGGGGGGACAGGGGACAGGAGGGGGGACAGGGGACAGGAAGAGGGACAGGTGACAGGAGGGGGGACAGGGGACAGGAAGAGGGACAGGTGACAGGAGGGGGGACAGGGGACAGGAAGAGGGACAGGTGACAGGAGGGGGGACAGGGGACAGGAGGGGGGACAGGGGACAGGAGGGGGGACAGGGGACAGGAAGAGGGACAGGGGACAGGAGGGGGGACAGGGGACAGGAGGGGGGGCAGGGGACAGGAAGAGGGACAGGTGACAGGAGGGGGGACAGGGGACAGGAGGGGGGACAGGGGACAGGAGGGGGGACAGGGGACAGGAAGAGGGACAGGGGACAGGAGGGGGGACAGGGGACAGGAGGGGGGACAGGGACAGGGGACAGGAGGGGGGACAGGGGACAGGAGGGGGGACAGGGGACAGGAGGGGGGACAGGGGACAGGAGGGGGGACAGGGGACAGGGGACAGGAGGGGGGACAGGGGACAGGGGACAGGAGGGGGGACAGGGGACAGGAGGGGGGACAGGGGACACAAGGCGGGGGGACAGGGGACAGGAGGGGGGACAGGGGACAGGAAGAGGGACAGGTGACAGGAGGGGGGACAGGGGACAGGAGGGGGGACAGGGGACAGGAAGAGGGACAGGGGACAGGAGGGGGGACAGGGGACAGGAGGGGGGACAGGGGACAGGAAGAGGGACAGGTGACAGGAGGGGGGACAGGGGACAGGAGGGGGGACAGGGGACAGGAGGGGGGACAGGGGACAGGAGGGGGGACAGGGGACAGGAAGAGGGACAAGTGACAGGAGGGGGGACAGGGGACAGGAGGGGGGACAGGGGACAGGAGGGGGGACAGGGGACAGGAGGGGGGACAGGGGACAGGAGGGGGAGGGGCTCTGGCTCAATGACTTAACCATCAATGTTCTTTAGTTGTCACTTTTCCCAAACGCTTTGCAGCTGCCCCTATTGTGGCTCCCAAGAGGAGGGGGGGGGGTTCCTTAATGTGTGTGTCTGTGTGTGTGTGTGGTGTGTTTGTGTGTGTGTGGTATGTGTGTGTGTGGATGGTACCCCAGACTGCTGCCAGCTTGGCCTGTGATCACTTCAGTGGGGAAGAGGGAAACACTGTGTTGTCTAAACAATGGAAGTCATTAAAATGGATCCCATATTACAGTGGCTTGCCAAAGTATTCACCCCCCTTGGATCCCATATTACAGTGGCTTGCCAAAGTATTCACCCCCCTTGGCATTTTTCCTATTTTGTTGCCTTACAACCTGGAAATAAAATGGATTTTTGGGGGGTTTGTATCATTTGATTTACACAACATGCCTACCACTTTGAAGATGCAAAATATTTTTTATTGTGAAACAAACAAGAAATACGATTTTAAAAAAAACAGAAAACTTGAGTGCGCATAACTATTCACCCCCCCAAAGTCAATACTTTGTAGAGCCACCTTTTGCAGCAATTACAGCTGCAAGTCTCTTGTGGTATGTCTCTATAAGCTTGGCACATCTAGCCGCTGGGATTTTTGCCCATTCTTCAAGGCAAAACTGCTCCAGCTCCTTCAAGTTGGATGGGTTCCGCTGGTGTACAGCAATCTTTAAGTCATACCACAGATTCTCAATTGGATTGAGGTCTGGACTTTGACTAGGCCATTCCAAGACATTTAAATGTTTCCCCTTAAACCACTCAAGTTTTGCTTTAGCAGTATGCTTAGGGTCATTATCCTGCTGGAAGGTGAACCTCCGTCCCAGTCTCAAATCTCTGGAAGACTGAAACAAGTTTCCCTCAAGAATTTCCCTGTATTTAGCGCCATCCATCATTCCTTCAATTCTGACCAGTTTCCCAGTCCCTGCCGATGAAAAACATCCCCACAGCATGATGCTGCCACCACCATGCTTCACTGTGGGGATGGTGTTCTCAGGGTGATGAGAGGTGTTGGGTTTGCGCCAGACATAGCGTTTTCCTTGATGGCCAAAAAGCTCAATTTTAGTCTCATCTGACCAGAGTACTTTCTTCCATATGTTTGGGGAGTCTACCACATGCCTTTTGGCGAACACCAAACGTGTTTGCTTATTTTTTTCTTTAAGCAATGGCTTTTTTCTGGCCACTCTTCCGTAAAGCTCAGCTCTGTGGAGTGTACGGCTTAAAGTGGTCCTATGGACAGATACTCCAATCTCCGCTGTGGAGCTTTGCAGCTCCTTCAGTGTTATCTTTGGTCTCTTTGTTGCCTCTCTGATTAATGCCCTCCTTGCCTGGTGCGTTAGTTTTGATGGGCTGCCCTCTCTTGGCAGGTTTGTTGTGGTGCCATTTCTTTCCATTTTTTAATAATGGATTTAATTGTGCTCTGTGGGATGTTCAAAGTTTTGTATATTTTTTTTTGTATAACCCAACCCTGATCTGTACTTCTCCACAACTTTGTCCCTGACCTGTTTGGAGAGCTCCTTGGTCTTCATGGTGCCCCTTGCTTAGTGGTGTTGCAGACTCTGGGGCCTTTCAGAACAGGTGTATATATACTGAGATCATGTGACACTTAGATTGCACACAGGTGGACATTATTTAACTCATTATGTGACTTCTGAAGGTAATTGGTTGCACCAGATCTTATTTAGGGGCTTCATAGCAAAGGGGGTGAATAAATATGCACGCACCACTTTTTCGTTATTTATTTTTTAGAGGTTTTTGAAACAAG
Organism: Coregonus lavaretus; assembly: GCF_964263955.1. Classification (NCBI taxonomy): domain Eukaryota; kingdom Metazoa; phylum Chordata; class Actinopteri; order Salmoniformes; family Salmonidae; genus Coregonus; species Coregonus lavaretus. The sequence goes on along the minus strand of NW_028162241.1, from coordinate 66,438 downwards.
TAATTTTTTTTCATTTCACTTCACCAATTTGGACTATTTTGTGTATGTCCATTACATGAAATCCAAATAAAAATCAATTTAAATTACAGGTTGTAATGCAACAAAATAGGAAAAACGCGAACGGGGATGAATACTTTTGCAAGGCACCGTATAGGCCCGGGGATTCTAGGTATGGAGAGTCCCGATGCAGCCCATGGTATAGGGAGATTCAAGCACATTAGACCCAAGCAGGATGTGGGGTCACATCTTGGAATGGGAACGTTACTTCACAAAGGAACTTTAGACCTGGCCATCTGCCTTCTCAGTTTCTCAGATGTCTTCACATGTCACCAATCACGCCTTTGATTTTCAATAGATCGTGATCTTGATCAATGTGTCAAAATAAAAATATAACTGTACAGTGAGGGAAAAAAGTATTTGATCCCCTGCTGATTTTGTACGTTTGCCCACTGACAAAGAAATGATCAGTCTATAATTTTAATGTTAGGTTTATTTGAACAGTGAGAGACAGAATAACAACAAAAAAATCCAGAAAAACGCATGTCAAAAATGTTATAAATTGATTTGCATTTTAATGAGGGAAATAAGTATTTGACCCCTCTGCAAAACATGACTTAGTACTTGGTGGCAAAACCCTTGTTGGCAATCACAGAGGTCAGACGTTTCTTGTAGTTGGCCACCAGGTTTGCACACTTCTCAGGAGGGATTTTGTCCCGCTCCTCTTTGCAGATCTTCTCCAAGTCATTAACGTTTCGAGGCTGACGTTTGGCAACTCGAACCTTCAGCTCCCTCCACAGATTTTCTATGGGATTAAGGTCTGGAGACTGGCTAGATCACTCCAGGACCTTAATGTGCTTCTTCTTGAGACACTCCTTTGTTGCCTTGGCCGTGTGTTTTGGGTCATTGTCATGCTGGAATACCCATCCACGACCCATTTTCAATGTCCTGGCTGAGGGAAGGAGGTTCTCACCCAAGATTTGACGGTACATGGCCCCGTCCATCGTCCCTTTGATGTGGTGAAGTTGTCCTGTCCCCTTAGCAGAAAAACACCCCCAAAGCATAATGTTTCCACCTCCATGTTTGACGGTGGGGATGGTGTTCTTGGGGTCATAGGCAGCATTCCTCCTCCTCCAAACACGGCGAGTTGAGTTGATGCCAAAGAGCTCGATTTTGGTCTCATCTGACCACCACTTTCACCCAGTTCTCCTCTGAATCATTCAGATGTTTATTGGTAAACTTCAGACGGTCCTGTATATGTGCTTTCTTGAGCGGGGGGACCTTGCGGGCGCTGCAGGATTTCAGTCCTTCACAGCGTAGTGTGTTACCAATTGTTTTCTTGGTGACTATGGTCCCAACTGCCTTGAGATCATTGACAAGATCCTCCCGTGTAGTTATGGGCTGATTCCTCACCGTTCTCATGATCATTGAAACTCCACAAGGTGAGATCTTGCATGGAGCCCCAGGCCGAGGGAGATTGACAGTTCAATCTTGTCCCTGACATCCTTGGAGAGCTCTTTGGTCTTGGCCATGGAGGAGAGTTTGGAATCTGATTGATTGATTGCTTCTGTGAACAGGTGTCTTTTATACAGGTAACAAGCTGAGATTAGGAGCACTCCCTTTAAGAGTGTGCTCCTAATCTCAGCTCGTTACCTGTATAAAAGACACCTGGGAGCCAGAAATCTTTCTGATTGAGAGGGGGTCAAATACTTATTTCCCTCATTAAAATGCAAATCAATTTATAACATTTTTGACTTGTGTTTTTCTGGATTTTTTTGTTGTCATTCTGTCTCTCACTGTTCAAATAAACCTACCATTAAAATTATAGACTGATCATTTCTTTGTTAGTGGGCAAACGTACAGAATCAGCAGGGGATCAAATACTTTTTTCCCTCACTCTACTATGGGATACAGTATGGAAACTATACTAGGTATGGAAACTATACTAGGTATGGGAACTATACTAGGTATGGAAACTATACTAGGTATGGGAACTATACTAGGTATGGAAACTATACTAGGTATGGGCTTTCACAGATTCTGCCGAGGCTGCCCCTCCTCCTTGCTCGGGCAGGCTGCGGCGTTCGTCGTCACCGGAGTACTAGCTACTGCCGATCTGTGTTCTCTGTGTCTATGTTGCACCTGTTGTCTGATTGTTACACACCTGTTTCCTACCCTATTTAACCCAGGTGCTCCCAATGTGTCTTGTGCGTGGTTGTTTTTCGTTTCGTGTGTCGTCTGGTGAGCGGGTTAGTTCCTTCCTGCGTGAAGGTATTTTCTGTGTTGTTTTCTTTACTCAAGTTTAGTAAAGTACATTTCCTCGAGTTCTGTGTCCTGCGCCTGACTTCGATCCACCGCATTACACTGACACTCGTTACATGGGCATAGGAACTATACTAGGTATTGGAATTGTATTAGTTCTGGGTATGGGAAATTGACTAGTTATGGGAACTATACTAGGTATGGGGACTATACTAGGTATGGGAAATTGACTAGGAATGGGGACTATACTATACTATACTATACTAGTTATGGGAACTATACTAGAAATGGGAACAACAGACCAGGCCATCTGTCCTTTTAGTCTAATCAGTTCAAAAAGTCACAAATCAAGACTTTGTCACGCTTGTTGAATGGGTTCAGGGTCTAACTGCTTTGTGTTTAAGACATGTTGTACGGGTTCAGGGTCCATATAGATTTGATTATTACACCAACTTTTTTTCAAATTTCAAAAGAATTTCAAGAGAAATGCTCCTTTATTCTGTAATGTTTATCCTGACAGATCAGTCCCAACACTGCTACACTGTGATGTTTATCCTGACAGATCAGTCCCAACACTGTAATGTTTATCCTGACAGATCAGTCCCAACACTGTAATGTTTATCCTGACAGATCAGTCCCGACACTGCTACACTGTAATGTTTATCCTGACAGATCAGTCCCAACACTGTAATGTTTATCCTGACAGATCAGTCCCTACACTGTAATGTTTATCCTGACAGATCAGTCCCAACACTGCTACACTGTAATGTTTATCCTGACAGATCAGTCCCAACACTGCTACACTGTAATGTTTATCCTGACAGATCAGTCCCAACACTGTAATGTTTATCCTGACAGATCAGTCCCAACACTGCTACACTGTAATGTTTATCCTGACAGATCAGTCCCAACACTGCTACACTGTAATGTTTATCCTGACAGATCAGTCCCAACACTGCTACACTCTAATGTTTATCCTGACAGATCAGTCCCAACACTGCTACACTGTAATGTTTATCCTGACAGATCAGTCCCAACACTGCTACACTGTGATGTTTATCCTGACAGATCAGTCCCAACACTGCTACACTGTGATGTTTATCCTGACAGATCAGTCCCAACACTGCTACACTGTGATGTTTATCCTGACAGATCAGTCCCAACACTGCTACACTGTGATGTTTATCCTGACAGATCAGTCCCAACACTGCTACACTGTAATGTTTATCCTGACAGATCAGTCCCAATACTGTAATGTTTATCCTGACAGATCAGTCCCAACACTGTAATGTTTATCCTGAAAGATCAGTCCCAACACTGTAATGTTTATCCTGAAAGATCAGTCCCAACACTGTAATGTTTATCCTGACAGATCAGTCCCAACACTGCTACACTGTAATGTTTATCCTGACAGATCAGTCCCAACACTGTAATGTTTATCCTGACAGATCAGTCCCAACACTGTAATGTTTATCCTGACAGATCAGTCCCAACACTGTAATGTTTATCCTGACAGATCAGTCCCAACACTGCTACACTGTGATGTTTATCCTGACAGATCAGTCCCAACACTGCTACACTGTGATGTTTATCCTGACAGATCAGTCCCAACACTGCTACACTGTAATGTTTATCCTGACAGATCAGTCCCAACACTGCTACACTGTAATGTTTATCCTGACAGATCAGTCCCAACACTGCTACACTGTAATGTTTATCCTGACAGATCAGTCCCAACACTGCTACACTGTAATGTTTATCCTGACAGATCAGTCCCAACACTGCTACACTCTAATGTTTATCCTGACAGATCAGTCCCAACACTGTAATGTTTATCCTGACAGATCAGTCCCAACACTGCTACACTGTAATGTTTATCCTGACAGATCAGTCCCAACACTGCTACACTGTAATGTTTATCCTGACAGATCAGTCCCAACACTGCTACACTCTAATGTTTATCCTGACAGATCAGTCCCAACACTGCTACACTGTAATGTTTATCCTGACAGATCAGTCCCAACACTGTAATGTTTATCCTGACAGATCAGTCCCAACACTGCTACACTGTAATGTTTATCCTGACAGATCAGTCCCAACACTGTAATGTTTATCCTGACAGATCAGTCCCAACACTGCTACACTGTGATGTTTATCCTGACAGATCAGTCCCAACACTGTAATGTTTATCCTGACAGATCAGTCCCAACACTGTAATGTTTATCCTGACAGATCAGTCCCAACACTGCTACACTGTAATGTTTATCCTGACAGATCAGTCCCAACACTGTAATGTTTATCCTGACAGATCAGTCCCAACACTGCTACACTGTAATGTTTATCCTGACAGATCAGTCCCAACACTGTAATGTTTATCCTGACAGATCAGTCCCAACACTGCTACACTGTAATGTTTATCCTGACAGATCAGTCCCAACACTGCTACACTGTAATGTTTATCCTGACAGATCAGTCCCAACACTGCTACACTGTAATGTTTATCCTGACAGATCAGTCCCAACACTGCTACACTGTAATGTTTATCCTGACAGATCAGTCCCAACACTGCTACACTGTAATGTTTATCCTGACAGATCAGTCCCAACACTGCTACACTGTAATGTTTATCCTGACAGATCAGTCCCAACACTGCAACACTGTAATGTTTATCCTGACAGATCAGTCCCAACACTGCTACACTGTAATGTTTATCCTGACAGATCAGTCCCAACACTGCTACACTGTAATGTTTATCCTGACAGATCAGTCCCAACACTGTAATGTTTATCCTGACAGATCAGTCCCAACACTGTAATGTTTATCCTGACAGATCAGTCCCAACACTGTAATGTTTATCCTGACAGATCAGTCCCAACACTGTAATGTTTATCCTGACAGATCAGTCCCAACACTGCTACACTGTGATGTTTATCCTGACAGATCAGTCCCAACACTGTAATGTTTATCCTGACAGATCAGTCCCAACACTGTAATGTTTATCCTGACAGATCAGTTCCAACACTGCTACACTGTAATGTTTATCCTGACAGATCAGTCCCAACACTGTAATGTTTATCCTGACAGATCAGTTCCAACACTGCTACACTGTGATGTTTATCCTGACAGATCAGTCCCAACACTGTAATGTTTATCCTGACAGATCAGTCCCAACACTGCTACACTGTAATGTTTATCCTGACAGATCAGTCCCAACACTGTAATGTTTATCCTGACAGATCAGTCCCAACACTGTAATGTTTATCCTGACAGATCAGTCCCAACACTGTAATGTTTATCCTGACAGATCAGTCCCAACACTGTTACACTGTAATGTTTATCCTGACAGATCAGTCCCAACACTGCTACACTGTAATGTTTATCCTGACAGATCAGTCCCAACACTGTAATGTTTATCCTGACAGATCAGTCCCAACACTGTAATGTTTATCCTGACAGATCAGTCCCAACACTGTAATGTTTATCCTGACAGATCAGTCCCAACACTGCTACACTGTAATGTTTATCCTGACAGATCAGTCCCAACACTGCTACACTGTAATGTTTATCCTGACAGATCAGTCCCAATACTGTAATGTTTATCCTGACAGATCAGTCCCAACACTGCTACACTGTGATGTTTATCCTGACAGATCAGTCCCAACACTGCTACACTGTCATGTTTATCCTGACAGATCAGTCCCAACACTGTAATGTTTATCCTGACAGATCAGTCCCAACACTGTAATGCTTATCCTGACAGATCAGTCCCAACACTGCTACACTGTAATGTTTATCCTGACAGATCAGTCCCAACACTGTAATGTTTATCCTGACAGATCAGTCCCAACACTGCTACACTGTGATGTTTATCCTGACAGATCAGTCCCAACACTGTAATGTTTATCCTGACAGATCAGTCCCAACACTGTAATGTTTATCCTGACAGATCAGTCCCAACACTGCTACACTGTAATGTTTATCCTGACAGATCAGTCCCAACACTGCTACACTGTAATGTTTATCCTGACAGATCAGTCCCAACACTGCTACACTGTAATGTTTATCCTGACAGATCAGTCCCAACACTGCTACACTGTGATGTTTATCCTGAAAGATCAGTCCCAACACTGCTACACTGTGATGTTTATCCTGAAAGATCAGTCCCAACACTGTAATGTTTATCCTGACAGATCAGTCCCAACACTGTGATGTTTATCCTGAAAGATCAGTCCCAACACTGCTACACTGTAATGTTTATCCTGACAGATCAGTCCCAACACTGCTACACTGTAATGTTTATCCTGACAGATCAGTCCCAACACTGTGATGTTTATCCTGACAGATCAGTCCCAACACTGCTACACTGTAATGTTTATCCTGACAGATCAGTCCCAACACTGTAATGTTTATCCTGACAGATCAGTCCCAACACTGTAATGTTTATCCTGACAGATCAGTCCCAACACTGTAATGTTTATCCTGACAGATCAGTCCCAACACTGTAATGTTTATCCTGACAGATCAGTCCCAACACTGCTACACTGTAATGTTTATCCTGACAGATCAGTCCCAACACTGTAATGTTTATCCTGACAGATCAGTCCCAACACTGCTACACTGTGATGTTTATCCTGACAGATCAGTCCCAACACTGTAATGTTTATCCTGACAGATCAGTCCCAACACTGTAATGTTTATCCTGACAGATCAGTCCCAACACTGCTACACTGTAATGTTTATCCTGACAGATCAGTCCCAACACTGCTACACTGTGATGTTTATCCTGACAGATCAGTCCCAACACTGCTACACTGTAATGTTTATCCTGACAGATCAGTCCCAACACTGCTACACTGTAATGTTTATCCTGACAGATCAGTCCCAACACTGTAATGTTTATCCTGACAGATCAGTCCCAACACTGTAATGTTTATCCTGACAGATCAGTCCCAACACTGTAATGTTTATCCTGACAGATCAGTCCCAACACTGCTACACTGTAATGTTTATCCTGACAGATCAGTCCCAACACTGTAATGTTTATCCTGACAGATCAGTCCCAACACTGTAATGTTTATCCTGACAGATCAGTCCCAACACTGTAATGTTTATCCTGACAGATCAGTCCCAACACTGCTACACTGTAATGTTTATCCTGACAGATCAGTCCCAACACTGTAATGTTTATCCTGACAGATCAGTCCCAACACTGCTACACTGTAATGTTTATCCTGACAGATCAGTCCCAACACTGCTACACTGTAATGTTTATCCTGACAGATCAGTCCCAACACTGTAATGTTTATCCTGACAGATCAGTCCCAACACTGTAATGTTTATCCTGACAGATCAGTCCCAACACTGCTACACTGTAATGTTTATCCTGACAGATCAGTCCCAACACTGTAATGTTTATCCTGACAGATCAGTCCCAACACTGCTACACTGTAATGTTTATCCTGACAGATCAGTCCCAACACTGCTACACTGTAATGTTTATCCTGACAGATCAGTCCCAACACTGTAATGTTTATCCTGACAGATCAGTCCCAACACTGTAATGTTTATCCTGACAGATCAGTCCCAACACTGCTACACTGTGATGTTTATCCTGAAAGATCAGTCCCAACACTGCTACACTGTGTACAGCCATCCTATCTATCCTATCTGAATGTATATAACATAGATTGTGGTGTATTATGAGTCTACTACATTTATTTCCTATAGAGTATTGGTGTACCATACAATCAATCCATTTGACTATCTGTATATTTGAGCATTTCCAATTGACTCTGTGTCAAACATAAAGAAAAGACAAAGTTCTGCAACGAAGTAGAAAATACTAATAGGATTTATTCAGTGGTATCAAAAACAACTACTAACAAACATAGAAAAAATAGATATGATATGATAAGAAATATATTACTTTAGTTCAATAAATATCACATAGGTAATCAGACAGACAGCAGTCTCTGGTGAATATGTTCCCCATCTTAGTGCTTTAGGGGTTCTGACTCTCTCCCAGAGCTGTTAATAATACAACATTCTAACAGAGCTAGTGTTAGCTAACAGCTGCTAACAGTACATGATGCTAACAGAGCTAGCATGATGCTAACAGAGCTAGCGTTAGCTAACAGCTGCTAACAGTACATGATGCTAACAGAGCTAGCGTTAGCTAACAGCTGCTAGCACTACAGAGGCATGGTGCTGTTTCAGAGGTATCTGATGGTTGGTTGGCTGTTTCCCCCAATATTGTCAGGATTGTCAGGGTCTCATGGTGTTTTATAAAAGGCATCCATTTGCATGTGAATGGGGCTTTCCCGTCCACTTTAAACTAAACCTTCTGGCGCTCTCCGAGACGAGCTGGCTGATTGGCCAGAGATCAAAAATACATTCATTGTTCGTCAACAATAAAGAGTGTGAGGAGTGATTTATCAAAACCTGCGTCGTTTGGCCAGGCGTTAGCGTGATTCCCTCAGGAAGACAGCTCGTTTTTGTGTGAACAAAGCTGTGGGACATTGAAAGTAATTCATGATTCCTGAGAGGGAGGGTTTACTTGCCCATTTTGTTAAGAGTTGTGGCAGGTAATTTTTTTATTGTGATTATCAAAATCTGACCACTCTCATTAAATGACTTTGCATATTTGACAACGTTATTTGAATACAATCTCTTTCATTAAAATACTTCAAACTTCCTTTAAAGGATTGACCCTTCCCCCAGTCACCTTCAGCCTATTCCATTGACTTCTCTGTCTCTTCCTAGAAGTTGAGGGTATTCTAGAAGTTGAGGGTATTCTAGGAGTTGAGGGTATTCTAGGAGTTGAGGGTATTCTAGGAGTTGAGGGTATTCTAGGAGTTGAGGGTATTCTAGGAGTTGAGGGTATTCTAGGAGTTGAGGGTATTCTAGAAGTTGAGGGTATTCTAGGAGTTGAGGGTATTCTAGGAGTTGAGGGTATTCTAGGAGTTGAGGGTATTCTAGAAGTTGAGGGTATTCTAGGAGTTGAGGGTATTCTAGGAGTTGAGGGTATTCTAGGAGTTGAGGGTATTCTAGGAGTTGAGGGTATTCTAGGTAGATCTGTGGGTGTCACTCCTTATTCTACAGAGGATGTTGTGATAACCATACTGCCATATTGGTAGCGAGAGAAACTCCTTTCAAGGCAATGGGGCGGACCTGTGGATTTAACCCATAAACTGGGCGGCAGGTATCTTAGTGGTTAAGAGCGTTGTGCCAGTAACCGAAAGGTCGCTGGTTCTAATCCCTGAGCCGACTAGGTGAAAAATCTATCGATGTGCCCTTGAGCAAGGCACTTAACCCTAATTGCTCCTGTAAGTCGCTCTGGATAAGAGCGTCTGCTAAATGACAAAAAATGTAAATGTAAAAAAATTTAAACTAGGCCACTTGGATTGTCTCTCCAAAAGTTGGCCCTTTTGTCCAGTGATGCCAGGATCACTTCTTTATGACCGTTACACCAGGAAGGGCATCAGTGACCTTTACACCAGGAAGGGCATCAGTGACCTTTACACCAGGAAGGGCATCAGTGACCTTTACACCAGGAAGGGCATCAGTGACCTTTACACCAGGAAGGGCATCAGTGACCTTTACACCAGGAAGGGCATCAATGAGGGTTCCATCAGTTCTAGAACTCAACGATTAGTCACCTGTAGTTGAGTGACACTGACAGTCCAGTGGCAATGACCCTGGCACTACCCTGATACTACCCTGATACTACCCTGGCACTACCCTGATACTACCCTGTCACTACCCTGTTACTACCCTGGCACTACCCTGGCACTACCCTGATACTACCCTGATACTACCCTGGCACTACCCTGATACTACCCTGTCACTACCCTGTTACTACCCTGGCACTACCCTGGCACTACCCTGGCACTACCCTGGCACTACCCTGGCACTACCCTGGCACTACCCTGTTACTACCCTGGCACTACCCTGGCACTACCCTGTCACTACCCTGGCACTACCCTGTTACTACCCTGGCACTACCCTGTCACTACCCTGTCACTACCCTGTCACTACCCTGGCACTACCCTGTCACTACCCTGTCACTACCCTGGCAATGACCCTGTTACTACCCTGTCACTACCCTGTCACTACCCTGGCACTACCCTGGTCACTACCCTGTTACTACCCTGGCACTACCCTGTCACTACCCTGGCACTACCCTGGCACTACCCTGGCACTACCCTGGCACTACCCTGTCACTACCCTGGCACTACCCTGGCACTACCCTGGCACTACCCTGTCACTACCCTGGCACTACCCTGTTACTACCCTGTCACTACCCTGTCACTACCCTGGCACTACCCTGTCACTACCCTGGCACTACCCTGGCACTACCCTGGCACTACCCTGGCACTACCCTGTCACTACCCTGTCACTACCCTGGCACTACCCTGGCACTACCCTGTCACTACCCTGTCACTACCCTGGCACTACCCTGTCACTACCCTGGCACTACCCTGGCACTACCCTGTCACTACCCTGTCACTACCAGTATTGTGACAGTACAGTTCAAGTCCAGGCTAAGACAGACAACCCTCCATATGATCCTACTCTCCACCTTAGCAGCTGGGTGAGGTGGTGATGGGGCTGTGGAGGAAGGAGAGCTGTCCATGTCCAGCAGAGCCGTGGATGGGGATAGACACTGGGAAGTTAAAGACCGTACTGCTCTTCCCCAGGGCAGGACTCCCGGCCTCCGACGAGCAGGACGACGTAGCCAGGACCTGGGACTCAAACCGCAGCAGTTGGCCCATGAAGCTGAAGTTAGGACTGATGATGCTGCGCCGCTGCTTGACGAACTCGAAGGCCTCGTCCAGCTTCACGCGGTTGGTCCTCATCAAGTAGGCCAGACAGATGGTGGCGGAGCGGGAGATGCCGGCTTGGCAGTGGACAAACACACGGCCGCCTTTATTACGGATGGAGTCTATAGGAGAGAGAGAAGGAGAGGGGAGATTAGTACGGATGGAGTCTATAGGAGAGAGAGAGAAGGAGAGGGGAGATTATTACAGATGGAGTCTATAGGACAGAGAGAAGGAGAGGGGAGATTATTACAGATGGAGTCTATAGGAGAGAGAGAAGGAGAGGGGAGATTAGTACGGATGGAGTCTATAGGAGAGAGAGAGAAGGAGAGGGGAGATTAGTACGGATGGAGTCTATAGGAGAGAGAGAGAAGGAGAGGAGAGATTAGTACGGATGGAGTCTATAGGAGAGAGAGAAGGAGAGGGGAGATTATTACGGATGGAGTCTATAGGAGAGAGAGAAAAGGAGAGGGGAGATTATTACGGATGGAGTCTATAGGAGAGAGAGAAGGAGAGGGGAGATTAGTACAACGTTCAACTATGTGTCAATGAAAAATATTCAACTTAGTTCTTCTGTAAGTGTGGGACAGTTGTGTAAATTGTTGCCAGATTCTAAAAGGTTTCTCTTTGACTGTGTTAGATTAACATTGGTCCTTTGTAGCTCAGTTGGTAGAGCATGTCACTTGTAACGACAGCGTAGTGGGTTCAATTCCCGGGACCACCCATATGTAAAATGTATGCACGCATGACTGTAAATTGCTCTGGATTAAAGTGTCTGCTAAATGGCCTACACAGTATTATATATTACAATTACCTAGCTATGGCTATTCCAGTTACACTAACAAGTCTGTCATAAGTCTGTCTACACTGTCCTCCTTGCTCAGTCAGTAGACCTGCTTCCCGTTCGGAACAGTTTGTGCATATATTATGACGATTTTGTGACAATTCTATGATGTTTTTCTTCGTTCTGGACTTCGGTGAGGGTTTTTTCAGCTGTTCAGGCACACAAAATGTTTTCTCGAGGCAAGCCGAAGTTGGTAGCCCCTTCGTCGGTGATTGATCAACAGTAGGGATTCTTCAATAAAGTATTTGTTGTCGTTCAGAGACGACTCGTTTTCATGCACATTGTTTCATTGAGAAATACTGCACCAAACATCTTAGTTAGATGTCAAATTGTGCGACTAAGATTTCCTCTGCAAAAACATCCAAATTAATGACATTTATTGAGATATCTTAGATTAATTCTGACTATTTTGAGGAAGTGTATACTGGCTACGGCATCTCAAAATGTACAAACAGTACTATTGCCGCTTTTTTCTTGTTTTTCAAGCGAGTATGCGAGCACACTCGTTCGGTTACCCTAGACGAGTTCGGTTACCCTAGACGAGTTCGGTTACCCTAGACGAGTTCGGTTACCCTAGACGAGTTCGGCTACCCTAGACGAGTTCGGTTACCCTAGACGAGTTCGGTTACCCTAGACGAGTTCGGTTACCCTAGACGAGTTAGGTTACCCTAGACGAGTTCGGTTACCCTAGACGAGTTAGGTTACCCTAGACGAGTTCGGTTACCCTAGACGAGTTCGGTTACCCTAGACGAGTTAGGTTACCCTAGACGAGTTCGGCTAGGTGCCAGCCGAACTGAAGCATGTGGAAGCCTTAACCACAGCAGGAAGTGACCAACATCCTCTTTGCTCAGTCGTTAGGCCTACTAAGCCACAGCAGGAAGTGACCAGCATCCTCTTTGCTCAGTCGTTAGGCCTACTAAGCCACAGCAGGAAGTGACCAACATCCTCTTTGCTCAGTCGTTAGGCCTACTAAGCCACAGCAGGAAGTGACCAACAGAAATGTAGGTTATTCCTCCTGACACACGTTCAGTTGCCAAATCACCCTCCATAGTGTTGCTAACGGACCCATCTCATTAACCCAGGTAGGGGGCAGTTAGATGGGTCTGGGGGGGGGGCTATTCCCCAAGGAGAGGGGGGCAGAAGGGGACAAAGGGGGGTTAGCTGCCCCCCTGCTGGGGTTATTAATCTGGGAGAAAGGCCGGCCGTGAGCCTGGTGGAGAAAACTGCCTTTTGTCCTGACAGAACAAAGAGATGGAGGGGAGAGGAGGGAGCTGCATTCAACCATCAGCCTCTCTCTGGCTGCGTCCCAAACGGTACCCTATTCCCTTTATAGTGCACTACTTTAGACCCGGGCCCATAGGGTTAACACTACTTTAGACCAGGGCAGTGCACTATAAAGGGAATAGGGTGCCATTTGGGATCTGCTTCGTGGCTCCCACATGATAAGGGACCCTCTGTTGGGTCTGCTTCGTGGCTCCCACATCATAAGGGACCACCTCTTTAAAAGGGGGGTCTAGTAGAGGGGTGGATGGGGTGTGATGATGTCAACACCATTGTGGTGGAGCAGGGAGCCCTGGCTCAGACAGCTGGTCGGGGTTTTGGAGGGAACTTTTTTCTATTTAAATCCAAGTCATTGAATGGAGGAGAGGAGGGAGGGATGGAGAGAGGGGGTTGGCTGTTGAGTTGTAGTAGTTCGTTTTCCCGCCAAGCCAATGGCTTCCATGACTACAGCTGTGGTTGCCTTGCTTGGTGATTGTGTCCTCTGTTTGTCAGTTAACTAGAGCTATGAGAGAATTAAAACTGAACTAGTTCGCTAGCTACTTACAATGACCGTGATATCGTGACCTGCGCAAAGCATAGTTCTGAGATATTGAGCATCAAAGTTTTCACATCTCAGAACTGTTTTGTAGTGAATTCTTCTTTCATAAACCCATTAAGGTCCTCATCTTAAAGGCACCTAAAGTGCAGAGTATCAAAATCCACAAATTCAGTTTTTTTTTTATGGGGGTGCAATCGCAGATAGCACCTTATGGCTCTGAAATGTCAATCTGGGTTCAGCCATATAGTTCTATCTGATACATCTGAATTAGACGTTTTTAAGACAACTGTAGCTATTTAAATAAATAAATGATAGAATAACACTATTTTACCAAGATAGAGATAGAGAACACATCATCAAATACATTAAGAAATGCATTATGATCATCAGACGAATTACTGTCATCACGGAACAACGATGTGGCCACGCCATTTACTTTAAGATTTCTGACAGTGTTGTTTTTTTATTTTGCTTGCGTGCCGTTATCGCTGGCTAGACTAGACCATGCTTAGAGGGAGATGGCAAAGACATGTTCTGATTGGTCCGTCTGTATTTGTTCAGGCTTGTGATTGGCTTGCAGATGGAACCTTAGAGCGCCAAGTTCAAATGGGTTTATGCAGATAGAATTTTCTAGTTTTCCATTTTTTTTTCACTTAAAATGTACTTTTTCAAAAATCTAACTTCACAGACATATGAATAACAATCTAAAGATAAATTATATGTGAATAGCTAATTGTTTACAAAAATGTCAGATATAACCTTATACGTAGTTCCAAAGTCTCAATACGTTTTCTTACCTAGCTACCTGAAGTTGAATACACTGACTGTTAGTCGCTCTGGATTGGAGTGTCTGCTAAATGTAATGTAAATGTAGCCTAAGACAGTTAAGACACTCACCGATAAACTCTATGGCCTCGTTGAACCAGGAGGAGATGTCAGCCTTGTGGTTGTCCTCTACAGGGATACTCTTGTACTGGAAGGACTCTTCAAAGTGGTTGGGGCAGTTAGCTGACACGTTGATAAGAGCAGTGATACCCAGCATGTCTAACATGTCCTTTCTGGAGGCATGGTAGGCACTGCCCAGGTAGAGGAAGGGAAGGATCTCCACTGGACCACCCTGGAGAGGAGGAGTGGAACAGGACAGAAAACAGTCAACCACCAGCCCTAAAGAGTTAGGCTGTAATAAAGTTAGTCTAAGATGTCAAAATATATAGTTTGATGACACACTGACACTGTTTTGAGAGTAATAACGTGTCAAAGTGTTATTGGAGATGAAGATAGGAACAGAAACCAATGTCAAATCCAAGCCTATAAATACGTATGCCTATGTGGTCCTCTGTAGCTCAATTGGTAGAGCATGGCGCTCATAACGCCAGGGTAGTGGGTTCGATCCCCGGGACCACCCATACGTAAAAAAATGCACACATGACTGTAAGTGGCTTTGGATAAAAGCGTCTGCTAAATGGCATATTATTATAGCCTACCAAATTGAGGTTAGTTTAAGATGGCAGAATCTATTGTTTGATGACACACTGACATTGGTTTATTTACTATACAGGTAAAAGTGTTGTTACACAGTAATAACATACAAAATACATGTTTAAAAAGAAAACCTACCTGGTCATAAAGCGGTGTCCTGCATGGACTGTCGGCGCTGTCTGGCCGGGCGCTGAGGGGCAGACTCAGTCCCTGTGGAGCTGACGGCTTGGTGCACATCTCTGGATACTCGGAGGAGAACGTGTCAAAACCACCTAAACAATGACAAGAACGGACGTAAGGATGCCGCTAAATGACGTAAGGATGCCGTCCAACAGTCCCGTCACCATCTCAGTTACAGGACGTAAGGATACCGTCCAACAGTCCCGTCACCATCTCAGTTACAGGACGTAAGGATACCGTCCAACAGTCCCGTCACCATCTCAGTTACAGGACGTAAGGATACCGTCCAACAGTCCCGTCAGTTACAAGCAGCTGTATAGTGGCTATTTTGGCACAGTCACAGCGTTCACCTCATAACTGACGTAGGCCTACGCAACGGCACATTTGTTGTGCGCCGATTGCTTCATCAACATGGAGAAGCCTAGGCTACATAAAAAAGCTACTATAACACGTTTATAATAAATCTAATTACCTTTGAGAAAGAAGACACTAGCTCCACACGGGTCTCGGCACAGAGCTGTCACGGCGAGCATTAGAGTCCCGTCCTTCTTCACTTGGCCGAAGTCCAAACTCCGATCATCCAGAAACACCACCGACCGATACTCCCCTGAGAGAAGCCGGTTCCGCGTGTCCTCGTTGGGCACGATGTGTCCCACCCCCAGCCCCCCTCTGGCCCTCCGGCGGACTATAGTACTGAAGCGGACGTTGGTGGACCCGGAGATGTGAGAGGAGTTGAAGGAGAAGAATGAGCGGCAGTCCAGGACCAGACAGCCCGGGTCTTCACCCTCCAGAAGCCCGCGGAGGGACACGGCATCGATGCTGGGGACTTCCATGATCACCATAGTAGGAGGGCGGCGGGCGGAAAATGCCAAATCCAAATACATAGACTGTGGAAAAGGCAAAGAAACCCCTGGGTGGTCGGTGTCACCTGTTCGTCTCAACACTTGTGAGGTTTTCTTCTTTTAAGTCACAAGTAGATTTCTTCTTTTGAAACAGTTGAATGTTATTTTGTTCTCCTTAGCTTATTTGAGGTTTTCC
>NW_028162241.1:0-45000 GCF_964263955.1 Coregonus lavaretus | reverse complement strand
AGTAGAGCAGAGCAGAGCAGAGTAGAGTAGAGTAGAGTAGAGTAGAGCAGAGTAGAGTAGAGTAGAGTAGAGTAGAGTAGAGTAGAGTAGAGCAGAGTAGAGTAGAGTAGAGTAGAGTAGAGTAGAGCAGAGTAGAGTAGAGTAGAGTTCAGTAGAGTAGAGTAGAGTAGAGTAGAGTAGAGTAGAGTAGAGTAGAGCCGAGCAGAGCAGAGCAGAGCAGAGTAGAGTAGAGTAGAGTAGAGCAGAGTAGAGTAGAGTAGAGTTCAGTAGAGTAGAGTAGAGTAGAGTAGAGTAGAGTAGAGTAGAGCAGAGCAGAGCAGAGTAGAGTTCAGTAGAGTAGAGCAGAGCAGAGCAGAGCAGAGCAGAGTAGAGTAGAGTAGAGTAGAGTAGAGTAGAGCAGAGTAGAGTAGAGTAGAGTAGAGTAGAGCAGATTAGAGTAGAGTAGAGTAGAGTAGAGTAGAGTAGAGTAGAGCAGAGTAGAGTAGAGTAGAGTAGAGTAGAGTAGAGTAGAGTTCAGTAGAGTAGAGTAGAGCAGAGTAGAGTAGAGTAGAGTTCAGTAGAGTAGAGTAGAGTAGAGTAGAGTAGAGTAGAGTAGAGTAGAGTAGAGTTCAGTACAGTAGTGTATAGTTCAGTAGAGTACAGTATAGTTCAGTTCAGTACAGTAGGGTATAGTTCAGTACAGTATAGTTCAGTACAGTACAGTAGAGATCAGTACAGTAGAGTAGAGTAGAGTTCAGTACTGTAGAGTATAGTAGAGATCAGTACTCTAGAGTAGAGTATAGTAGAGTATAGTAGAGTATAGTAGAGTTCAGTATAGTAGAGTAGAGTTCAGTATAGTAGAGTAGAGTAGAATAGAGTACTGTAGAGTAGAGTAGAGTTCAGTACCACAGGAGGTTGGTGGGACCTTAATTGGGGAGGACGGGCTCGTGGTAATGACTGGAGAGGAGTCAGTGGAATGGTTGGGGAGGACGGGCTCGTGGTAATGACTGGAGCGGAGTCAGTGGAATGGTTGGGGAGGACGGGCTCGTGGTAATGGCTGGAGCGGAGTCAGTGGAATGGTTGGGGAGGACGGGCTCGTGGTAATGGCTGGAGCGGAGTCAGTGGAATGGTTGGGGAGAACAGGCTCGTGGTAATGGCTGGAGCGGAGTCAATGGAATGGTTGGGGAGGATGGGCTCGTGGTAATGACTGGAGCGGAGTCAGTGGAATGGTTGGGGAGAACAGGCTCGTGGTAATGACTGGAGCGGAATCAGTGGAATGGTTGGGGAGGACGGGCTCGTGGTAATGGCTGGAGCGGAATCAGTGGAATGGTTGGGGAGGACGGGCTTGTGGTAATGGCTGGAGCGGAATCAGTGGAATGGTTTCCAGGTGTTTGATGCCATTCCATTTGCTCCGTTCCAGCCATTATTATGAGCCGTCCTCCCCTCAGCAGCCTCCACTGTTCAGTCCAATACAGTACATCAGGGCTCTTCAATTCCGGTCCTGGAGGGCCGAAACACCTCTGTTTTTCATCCTCTCCTTCTAATCAGGGGCTAATTCAGACCTGGGACACCAGGTGAGTGCAATTAACTACCAGGTAGAAATAAAAAACAGAAGTGTTTCGGCCCTCCAGGACCGGAATTGAAGAACCCTGCAGTACATTATAGTGTACTCAACTTTAATGTGCTCTGCTGTGTCCTGTACTGAACTCTACTATATTCTAATCTACTGTACTGTTGGGTGAATTCAGAAAGAGTGGGACATCATACAAACTGGGACAGACCACGAGAAAATGATCTTGTGATCTCCACAAAACAACTTTTGCTATATAGTTATGTATTTATGACATTTTCAACCTCTCCCTGACCGAGTCTGTAATACCTACATGTTTCAAGCAGACCACCATAGTCCCTGTGCCCAAGAAAGCGAAGGTAACCTGCCTAAATGACTACCGACCCGTAGCATTCACGTCGGTAGCCACGAAGTGCTTTGAAAGGCTGGTCATGGCTCACATCAACACCATCATGCCGGAAACCCTAGACCCACTCCAATTCGCATACCGCCCCAGCAGATCCACAGATGACGCAATCTCAATCGCACTCCACACTGGCCTTTCCCACCTGGACAAAATGAACACCTATGTGAAAATGCTGTTCATTGACTACAGCTCAGCGTTCAACACCATAGTGCCCTCAAAGCTCATCACTAAGCTAAGGACCCTGGGACTAAACTCCTCCCTCTGCAACTGGATCCTGGACTTCCTGACAGGTTACCCCCAGGTGGTAAGGGTAGCCAACAACACATCTACCATGCTGATCCTCAACACGGGGGCCCCTCAGGGGTACGTGCTTAGTCCCCTTCTGTACTCCCTGTTCACCCATGACTGCATGGCCAGGCACGACTCCAACACCATCATTAAGTTTGCTGACGACACAACAGTGGTAGGCCTGATCACCAACAACGATGAGACAGCCTATAGGGAGGAGGTCAGAGACCTGGCAATGTGGTGCCAGGACAACAACCTCTCCCTCAACATGAGCAAGACAAAGGAGATGATCGTGGACTACAGGAAAAGGAGGGCCGAACACGCCCCCATTCACATCGACGGACTGTAGTGGAGCGAGTCGAGAGTTTCAAGTTCCTTGGTGTCCACATCACCAACAAACTGTCATGGTCCAAACACACCAAGACAATCGTGAAGAGGGCACGACAACACCTTTTCTCCCTCAGGAGAATGGAAAGATTTGGCATGGGTCCCCAGATCCTCCAAAAGTTCTACAGCTGCTCCATCGAGAGCATCCTGATCGGTTGATTCACCGCCTGGTATGGCAACTGCTCAGTATCCGACCGTAAGGCGCTACAGAGGGTAATGCGTACGGCCCAGTACATCACTGGGGCCAAGCTTCCTGCCATCGAGGACCTCTATACCAGGCGGTGTCAGAGGTAAAAAATATTGGCCTCCCCCCCTTTGTTTTTACACTGCTGGTACTCGCTGGTTATTATCTTTGCATAGTCACTTTACCCCTACCTACATGTACAAATTACCTCGACTAACCTGTACCTCCACACATTGACTCGGTACCGGTACCCCCTGTATATAGCCTCATTATTGTTATTTTGTTGTGTTTTTCTATTTATTTTTTACTTTAGTTTATTTAGTAAATATTTTCTTAACTCTATTTTGTTAAAACTGCATTGTTGTTTAAGGGCTTGTAAGCATTTCACTGTAATGTCTACACATGTTGTATTCGGCGCATGTGACAAATAAAATTAGATTTTATTTGATCATGAGATAAATAAGTTGTGATCTCGACATAATGAGGAAAACATGTTTTTATTCATATGTCCTCTCTGGACTTCCGTATCTCTGGACTTAGTACAGACCTTCACCAGGCAGGCAAACATTTCAGTCCTTTGCTACTAGCTGTGTTCGAATACCCATACTAACATACTGTATACTACATACTTAATGAGTATGGGAACTTAATAATGATAATGAATAATAACTTAATAATGAGTAATGGGAACTTTTGGCATATTAACTATATCCATACTATGACCAATAAGCATACTACATACTCAATTTCGTCAAAATAGTATAGTTAGTGCAGTTAGTATGAGTATTCGAACACAGCTACTGTCTTTGGTTTGATTTAAAAGAATGGAAGTAGAATCGTACAACCAGGAAGTGAATTCAACCAATAGGATTTTGCAAAGCGTCCTAAACTGACGTCAACCCGGTAACGTTGAACAACCCGTAGGCTTGAAGAGAAATCTGAAAAACCGTGCTGATTTCCCGTTAATTTTAATTGTTTTAAAATACCCATCTAAAACGTGCAAACATCATGGTTTTCGATGTAAGGAGGTGAGTAAAGGACTTTGGTTCACATTTCGCATGCTTAAATGCCACTCGTAATATTTGGATTATTTTCTGTGTATGGAGAGAATCCCCTGCTATCCTCTGGTTCCGAGTTCGCTAGCCAGCAAGTTAGCGGGATGATTGTTGCTACATTGTTACAACAGTTGTTTTATTGTTACCGCGGGCAGTTGTTCACCTGCAATTTATCGCGTCAGTAGATTGTCCAAAAAGTATACCCGCTTTGCCTGAAAAGATGCCCATTCAGACGAACTATTTAGCATTTAGGCTAACCGGCTATCATTCTGAGAAACACTTATAAAGGCACCTAAACTTTTCATTGTGAAATAAAACCTAATAGGCTATTACAATACACATACGTTAAATTAAAGGCTATTGTTGTCGTATATTGTATTATTTAGGCAATATATTATTTATTTTGTAAATATCCAAATACTTTTTTCCTTTTGTTGAGCCATGAATATCAGCCATTGTTTGTGTCATTTCCTATGCTTTCTCCTACATTATGATTCTACTTCAGTGCATGAAGGAGAGATGATGAGGAATCATCTGTAGGATGTAGAGTGCTGGTTCATAATCTGCTGGACCTACAGCTCCAAGAGACTGCGGTCACACCGTAGTATGCACGGTATACCAGCCTGGTCTCATAGACTGGACGTAACATAGTAAAAGTACATCCGGGACACTCAAATTAGTATTATACGCTACATGACCAAAAGTATGTGGACTCCTGCTTGTCGAACATCTCATTCTAAAATCATTGGCATTAATATGGAAGTGGTCCCCCCTTTGCTGCTATAACAGCCTCCACTCTTCTGGGAAGGCTTTCCACTAGATGTTGGAACATTGCTGTGGGGACTTGATTCCATTCAGCCACAAGAGCATTAGTGAGGTCGGGCACTGATGTTGGGCACTGATGTTGGGCGATTAGGCCTTGGCTCGCAGTCGGCGTTCTAATTCATCCCAAAGGTGTTCAATGGGTTTAGGTCAGGGCTCTGTGCAGGCCAGTCAAGTTCTTCCACACCGTTCTCGACAAACCATTTCTGTATGGACCTCGCTTTGTGCACGGTGGCATTGTCATGCTGAAACAGGAAAGGGCCTTCCCCAAACTGTTGCCACAAAGTTGGAAGCACAGAATCGTCTAGAATGTCATTGTATGATGTAGTGTTAAGATTTCCCAGACCATTGTCCCTCCTCCACCAAACTTTACAGTTGGCACTATGTATTGGGGCAGGTAGCGTTCTCCTGGCATCCGCCAAACCCAGATTAGTCCGTCGGACTGCCAGATGGTGACGCGTGATTCATCACTCCAGAGAACGCGTTTCCACTGCTCCAGAGTCCAATGGCGGTGAGCTTTACACCACTCCAGCTGACGCTTGGCATTGTGCATGGTGATTTTAGGCTTGTGTGCGGCTGCTCGGCCATGGAAACCCATTTCATGAAGCTTCCGACGAACAGTTATTGTGCTGACGTTGCTTCCAGAGGCAGTTTGGAACTTGACGAACTGACTTGTTGGAAAGGTGGCATTCTATGACGGTGCCACGTTGAAAGTCACTGAGCTCTTCAGTAAGGCCATTCTACTGCCAATGTTTGTCTATGGAGATTGCATGGCGGTGTGCTCGATTTTATACACCTGTCAGCAACTGGTGTGGCTGAAATAGCCGAATCCACTAATTTGAAGGGGTGTCCAAATACTTTTGTATATATAGTGTATGTTACATTTGGTATAGTTATATAAAACAGATGGTTACATAAGGCTTAATAGAAAGTAGGGTGGTTGATCGGGGTGGATGGGTGGGCGTATAATGTGAAGGTCTAGCAACCCAAAGGTAGCAAGTTCGAATCTCATCACGGACAACTTTAGCATTTTACCAACTTTACAACTACTTACTACTTTTTAGCTACTTTGCAACTAATTAGCATGTTAGCTAACCCTTCCCCTAACGCTAACCTTAACCTTTTTTAGCTAACCCTTCCCCTAACCTTAACCCTTTAACCTAACTCCTAAACTTTATCCTAACCATAACCCTAATCCCTAGCCTAGCTAACGTTAGCCACCTAGCTAGAATTCGTAAAATATCGTACGAAGTGTAATTCTTAACATATTATACAAAATAAGTGATGGACATCCACAAATTAATAGATACCATACGAAATGTAACATATACTAAATGGAGTTGCTCAGATTTACGTACAGAATAATACGAAATTTTCTGAGACCAGGTTGGGTATACTGTTCCAAAGCACACAGACATTCTTTGCATACTGCTTGTCATCTGGGCTGGGATGTGCCTGGCTGCCTGAGCTGTAAGAACGGCTCCAAGTTCAGATAATCATTCCACCCCACACAATACCCCGATAAGTACATGTACTTCAGAACCTGCTGTGTTGCGTCAAGACAGTCATACCCCAAATACTCCTGCGAGACACCTCGTTATGGATCTGTCAGTGGTACTGATACTGACCCTCCTGTGAGTGGTCCTCTGTAGCTCAATTGGTAGAGCATGGCGTTTGTAACGCCAGGGTAGTGGGTTCGATCCCCGGGACCACCCATACGTAAAAATGTATGCACACATGACTGTAAGTCGCTTTGGATAAAAGCGTCTGCTAAATGGCATATTATTATTACCTCATTATGGATCTGTCAGTGGTACTGATACTGACCCACCTGTGAGACGCCTCATTATGGATCATTAGGGCAGTGTTGCCCAACTCCGGTCCTCCAGTACTACCTCCAGTACACATTTGTATTGTAGCCCTGGACAAACATACCTGATTCAACTAGTCAACTAATCATCAAGCCCTCAATGAGTTGAATCAGGTGAGTTTATCCAGGGCTACAACAAAAATGTGTACTGTTGAGGGGACTGGAGGACTGGAGCTGGGAAACACTGCTATAGGGGACCATTTTAGACAACGCCCAAACACAGTCAGCATTTGCTCTCGTTATGACCACTGTCATGGTTACACTAAGGAGATGGGGAGTTGACAGACCAAGGAAACTGGCTCTCATCAGGAGATGGGGAGTTGACAGACCCAGGAGATGGGGAGTTGACAGACCCAGGAGATGGGGAGTTGACAGACCCAGGAAACTGGCTCTCATCAGGAGATGGGGAGTTGACAGACCCAGGAAACTGGCTCTCATCAGGAGATGGGGAGTTGACAGACCCAGTAAACTGGCTGACTCATACGGAGATGGGGAGTTGACAGACCCAGGAGATGGGGAGTTGACAGACACAGGAAACTGGCTCTCATCAGGAGATGGGGAGTTGACAGACCCAGGAGATGGGGAGTTGACAGACACAGGAAACTGGCTCTCATCAGGAGATGGGGAGTTGACAGACCCAGAAAACTGTCTGACTCATCAGGAGAAAGGACAGGTCATTTACACCACCATGAGTTGATGTTTACTAAGAGTTGACAATGATCTAAAGTCTATAGACATCCGGCTACCTAGCTGCCCCACTCTACAGCCGGCTAGCTAGCTGCCCCCCTCTACATCCGGCTAGCTAGCTGCCCCCCTCTACATCCGGCTAGCTAGCTGCCCACCTCTACAGCCGGCTAGCTAGCTGCCCCACTCTACATCCGGCTAGCTAGCTGCCCCACTCTACATCCGGCTAGCTAGCTGCCCCACTCTACATCCGGCTAGCTAGCTGCCCCACTCTACATCCGGCTAGCTAGCTGCCCCACTCTACATCCGGCTAGCTAGCTGCCCCACTCTACAGCCGGCTAGCTAGCTGCCCCACTCTACATCCGGCTAGCTAGCTGCCCCACTCTACATCCGGCTAGCTAGCTGCCCCACTCTACAGCCGGCTAGCTAGCTGCCCCACTCTACAGCCGGCTAGCTAGCTGCCCCCCTCTACATCCGGCTAGCTAGCTGCACCACTCTACAGCCGGCTAGCTAGCTGCCCCACTCTAAAGCCGGCTAGCTAGCTGCCCCCCTCTACATCCGGCTAGCTAGCTGCCCCACTCTACATCCGGCTAGCTAGCTGCCCCAGAGAACTCAACATGTCAAGTGCATGTTACAAGCAGAAAAGTAAACCGTCTACTTATCAAGACAGAAAAGCGTGTTACTTGTAGCCTAGTCAGTGTATGGAGAAGCCGGAGGCGGAGCTAGCCAGCCACTTCAGAGAACGTGGGTTACTTGGCCTGGACAAGAAGCAACGGGCCATACGGGGGAGCAACGGGCCATACGGGGGAGCAACGGGCCATACGGAGAAGCAACGGGCCATACGGGGAAGCAACGGGCATACTGGGAAGCAATGGGCCATACTGGGAAGCAACGGGCCATACGGGGAAGCAACGGGCCATACGGGGAAGCAACGGGCCATACGGGGAAGCAACGGGCCATACGGGGAAGCAACGGGCCATACGGGGAAGCAACGGGCCATACGGGGAAGCAACGGGCCATACGGGGAAGCAACGGGCCATACGGGGGAGGTGTGCAGCGGACACTGTAGCCTCTGTGGTAGCCTCCTTGTATGACCTGCAGAGATGGTGGCACAACTCTGCAACCTGACTGGCGTGGTTTATCTAGAAGCTGTTTGAACATCATGATCATTACACAGGTGCACCTTGTGCTGGGGACAATAAAAGGCCACTCTAAAATGTGCAGTTTTGTCACACAATACCACATGCCACAGATGTCTCAAGTTTTGACGGAGCGTACAATTGGCATTCTGAGTGCAGGAATGTTCACCAGAGCTGTTGCCAGATAATTGAAGGTTCATTTCTCTACTATAAGCCGCCTCCAACATTGTTTTAGACAATTTGGCAGTACGTCCAACTGGCCTCACAACCACAGACCACGTGTAACCATGCCAGCCCAGGACCTCCACATCAGGCTTCTTCACCTGCCGGATTGTCTGAGACCAGCCACCCGGACAGCTGATGAAACTGAGGAGTATTTCTGTCTGTGATAAAATAGGTTTTGTGGGGAAAAACTCATTCTGATTGGCTGGGCCTGGCTCCCAAGTGGGTGGGCCTTTGCCCTCCCAGGCCTACCCATGGCTGCACCCCTGCCCAGTCGTGAAATCCATAGATTAGGGCCTAATTAATTTTTCAATTGACTGATTTCCTTATATGAACTGTATCACAGTGAAATTGTTGCATGTTGCGTTTATATATTTTTTCAGGATATTTATCTGCTTATAATTTCCAAAATCAAGAGCACAATGGCAGGAGATGTTACATGGGAGCCTTCCAGCTGCCAGGTATGTTCCATACCCATTTCTGTGTTGTCCTGGGCTTGAACCATTGTAGTCATGGCACCACACTCATTCATTGGTCCTGTTGTAGCCTAGAGCAGTGTTTCCTGATCCTGGTCATTGGTCCTGTAGTAGGCTAGAGCAGTGTTTCCTGATCCTGGTCATTGGTCCTGTTGTAGCCTAGAGCAGTGTTTCCTGATCCTGGTCATTGGTCCTGTTGTAGCCTAGAGCAGTGTTTCCTGATCCTGGTCATTGGTCCTGTTGTAGCCTAGAGCAGTGTTTCCTGATCCTGGTCATTGGTCCTGTTGTAGCCTAGAGCAGTGTTTCCTGATCCTGGTCATTGGTCCTGTTGTAGCCTAGAGCAGTGTTTCCTGATCCTGGTCATTGGTCCTGTAGTAGCCTAGAGCAGTGTTTCCTGATCCTGGTCATTGGTCCTGTAGTAGCCTAGAGCAGTGTTTCCTGATCCTGGTCATTGGTCCTGTAGTAGCCTAGAGCAGTGTTTCCTGATCCTGGTCATTGGTCCTGTTGTAGCCTAGAGCAGTGTTACCTGATCCTGGTCATTGGTCCTGTTGTAACCTAGAGCAGTGTTTCCTGATCCTGGTCATTGGTCCTGTTGTAGCCTAGAGCGGTGTTTCCTGATCCTGGTCATTGGTCCTGTTGTAGCCATAGAGCAGTGTTTCCTGATCCTGGTCATTGGTCCTGTAGTAGCCTAGAGCAGTGTTTCCTGATCCTGGTCATTGGTCCTGTTGTAGCCTAGAGCAGTGTTTCCTGATCCTGGTCATTGGTCCTGTTGTAGCCTAGAGCAGTGTTTCCTGATCCTGGTCATTGGTCCTGTAGTAGCCTAGAGCAGTGTTTCCTGATCCTGGTCATTGGTCCTGTAGTAGGCTAGAGCAGTGTTTACTGATCCTGGTCATTGGTCCTGTAGTAGCCTAGAGCAGTGTTTCCTGATCCTGGTCATTGGTCCTGTTGTAGCCTAGAGCAGTGTTTCCTGATCCTGGTCATTGGTCCTGTAGTAGCCTAGAGCAGTGTTTCCTGATCCTGGTCATTGGTCCTGTAGTAGCCTAGAGCAGTGTTTCCTGATCCTGGTCATTGGTCCTGTAGTAGCCTAGAGCAGTGTTTCCTGATCCTGGTCATTGGTCCTGTAGTAGCCTAGAGCAGTGTTTCCTGATCCTGGTCATTGGTCCTGTTGTAGCCTAGAGCAGTGTTTCCAGATCCTGGTCAATTATTCTGTTGTAGCCTAGAGCAGTGTTTCCTGATCCTGGTCATTGGTCCTGTAGTAGCCTAGAGCAGTGTTTCCTGATCCTGGTCATTGGTCCTGTTGTAGCCTAGAGCAGTGTTTCCTGATCCTGGTCATTGGTCCTGTTGTAGCCTAGAGCAGTGTTTCCTGATCCTGGTCATTGGTCCTGTTGTAGCCTAGAGCAGTGTTTCCTGATCCTGGTCATTGGTCCTGTTGTAGCCTAGAGCAGTGTTTCCTGATCCTGGTCATTGGTCCTGTTGTAGCCTAGAGCAGTGTTTCCTGATCCTGGTCATTGGTCCTGTAGTAGCCTAGAGCAGTGTTTCCTGATCCTGGTCATTGGTCCTGTTGTAGCCTAGAGCAGTGTTTCCTGATCCTGGTCATTGGTCCTGTTGTAGCCTAGAGCAGTGTTTCCTGATCCTGGTCATTGGTCCTGTTGTAGCCTAGAGCAGTGTTTCCTGATCCTGGTCATTGGTCCTGTTGTAGCCTAGAGCAGTGTTTCCTGATCCTGGTCATTGGTCCTGTTGTAGCCTAGAGCAGTGTTTCCTGATCCTGGTCATTGGTCCTGTAGTAGCCTAGAGCAGTGTTTCCTGAAGGAGTGCACATTCTTCTTTTTGTCCTAACACTACACAGCTGATACAAATTATCAACGTATCAAGCGTTGATGATTTGATTCAGATGTGGAGTGCTAAGTTAAAAACCCTTTGGGTCCCCGGGACCCGGATTGGTCCCTAGGACCAGGATTGAGAAACAGGTTGGAGAGGCAGACCACCAGCTGGAAGGTTGCTGGTTTAAGCCCCGGGCCGAGCAACACAAAAATGGGAATGGAACTGAACTGGCAGCTGGAAGGCTGCTGGTCATTGATCCCATGTACCATCTGCTGCCATTGTGCCCTTGAGCAGGGCACCTAACCCCCCACATTTGCTCTCCATCCTGGGGCTCTGCACCGCTGCTGACCCTGTGTCAACTAGTGTGTATCTGTTGGTTGAGAAAGGGAGAAGACACATTTTCCATTCTAACCAAAGGATGAAATTCCTCTTTGGAGTCATCCATGTCTTTATCCTGGATGTTGTCCATCAAGGGAGGGATAGACTGCCATGACAACACTAGCTGCTTCCTCATGTAGTCCACTGATAGACTGCCATGACAACACTAGCTGCTTCCCCATGTAGTCCACTGATAGACTGCCATGACAACACTAGCTGCTTCCCCATGTAGTCCACTGATAGACTGCCATGACAACACTAGCTGCTTCCCCATGTAGTCCACTGATAGACTGCCATGACAACACTAGCTGCTTCCCCATGTAGTCCACTGATAGACTGCCATGACAACACTAGCTGGTTCCCCATGTAGTCCGCTGATATACTGCCATGACAACACTAGCTGCTTCCCCATGTAGTCCACTGATAGACTGCCATGACAACACTAGCTGCTTCCCCATGTAGTCCACTGATAGACTGCCATGACAACACTAGCTGCTTCCCCATGTAGTCCACTGATAGACTGCCATGACAACACTAGCTGCTTCCCCATGTAGTCCACTGATAGACTGCCATGACAACACTAGCTGCTTCCCCATGTAGTCCACTGATAGACTGCCATGACAACACTAGCTGCTTCCCCATGTAGTCCACTGATAGACTGCCATGACAACACTAGCTGCTTCCCCATGTAGTCCACTGATAGACTGCCATGACAACACTAGCTGCTTCCCCATGTAGTCCACTGATAGACTGCCATGACAACACTAGCTGCTTCCCCATGTAGTCCACTGATAGACTGCCATGACAACACTAGCTGCTTCCCCATGTAGTCCACTGATATACTGCCATGACAACACTAGCTGCTTCCCCATGTAGTCCACTGATAGACTGCCATGACAACACTAGCTGCTTCCCCATGTAGTCCACTGATAGACTGCCATGACAACACTAGCTGGTTCCCCATGTAGTCCACTGATAGACTGCCATGACAACACTAGCTGCTTCCCCATGTAGTCCACTGATATACTGCCATGACAACACTAGCTGCTTCCCCATGTAGTCCACTGATATACTGCCATGACAACACTAGCTGCTTCCCCATGTAGTCCACTCCAGGAACAATATGTCTGCCATCAAGCATTATTGTCTGACACATTAGATTCCCCGGCACAGGCCTTTGTTGAAATATATCAGCACAATGTTGATGGGACACATTTCACTTTGATTATAACCCACAGACCGCTAAGATGAATATGAGTTGTTAGCCTCAGCAGCCGATAGTGTGTGGGTGTAGTGTGTGGGTGTAGTGTGTGGGTGTAGTGTGTGTGGGTGTAGTGTGTGGGTGTAGTGTGTGTGGGTGTAGTGTGTGGGTGTAGTGTGTGGGTATAGTGTGTGGGTGTTCATGCACTATTGGCTGCCAAGGCTGTGGTCCTCTGTAGCTCAGCTGGTAGAGCACGGCGCTTGTAACGCCAGGGTAGTGGGTTCGATCCCCGGGACCACCCATACACAAAAAATGTATGCACGCATGACTGTAAGTCGCTTTGGATAAAAGCGTCTGCTAAATGGCTTATTATTATTATAATTATTATTATTATAGGTTAATGAATTGTCTAAAGCCAAATCGTCCTCTAAAGCCTTGTGCACACTGGCAGTTTGAAGTGACTCAAATCCAATTTTTTTGCATATCCGATTCGAATCTGTTCTTTCTCCTGCAGTCTGAACAGCCCAAAAGCACATGGAATCGGATATTTCACCCAACATCTCAAACCACCTTCATAGGTGGTTTCAAGTCGGATACAAATCTGATTCCTGGCCATGCAACTAGTCTGAACGGTCAGATCTGATTTATTTGCTTTCAAGTGGTTTTTAGACTGTTATTTGGCATATGTTGTTGCTAGCTAGCTACTCTGTTGACAGTTTGACAAGAACATGTGGTAGCTAACTAGCTTGTTAATTGTTTACAAAGAAATTAGTGAATGTGCTAGAAAGCTAAACAGCTAGCTAGCTAGTTGACTGTTGTGGCTAGCCAAAAAGGACTAGTTTTGAAAGTTGGATCATCTTTGTGGCTTTAGAAGTGTTCTTACGCTATGATTATGAACATTCAAAGCAACTGGGAAACGTCCAGTGCAGGCATTGTCGTCACCTTAGCTTGCTACTAGGAAGCACAAGCACCACCACCAATCAGCCTACACCACTGCGCTCACACCCGTCATTACTATGACAACTAGCGTAGCCATGTCATCAATTGACTGCTGTCTGAACACACACAAATCCGAATGGTCACTTACAGCTTGCTGTTTGGACAGTCTATTCCGAAACGGATTTGAGCATTAAGGCCTGCAGTATGAACACGGTTTAAGTTACTTGTCTTCATCAGTGTTTACTGGACAGATATACAAATGGCACTTTCACCTAGCAGTAATAGATACATAAGGCGTGTGATTATGGCGTTTTCAATTGAAACTGTGTATGTATAGAGCAACATCCTATTTTCTATGTTCTCTGGCTGAGTGGCTTTCACGGGCACGAGCACCGCAGACCGCTCCACCTATCTGTCTTGTTTCTGTAATACAATGAGGCAAGACCAGACCTGGGAGAGGAGAGTGATGTGAAGAGGGAACGGGGCAGTGAGAGAGCGAGAAGGAGGGAGGGTAGAAACTATCCTCTACCACACCACAGGAGTTAATGATGTTGATGATCCAGATTAGGAAAGCATTGAGAAACAGGAAGTCTGTCATCCTCTGGTCTGTCACCTTGTACAGAACACTGAGTACAGTACAGCCCGCTGACCCACTACCACACCACAGGGGTTAGTTACAGTGCATTCGGAAAGTATTCAGACCCCTTGACTTTTTCCACATTTTTGTTACGTTACAGCCTTATTCTAAAATGGATTTAAAACATGTTTTTCCTCAATCTACACACAATACCCAATAATGACAAAGCAAAAACAGGTTTTTAGAAATTGTTGCACATTTATAAAATAAAAAAATAATAACTCAAATATCACATTTACATAAGTATTCAGACCCTTTACTCAGTACTTTGTTGAAGCACCTTTGGCAGCGATTACAGCCTTGAGTCTTCTTGGGTATGACGCTACAAGCTTGGCACACCTGTATTTGGGGAGTTTCTCCCATTCTTCTCTGCAGATACTCTCAAGCTCTGTCAGGTTGGATGGGGAGCATCGCTGCACATCTATTTTCAAGTCTCTCCAGAGATGTTCGATTGGGTTCAAACTCGGGCTCTGGCCGGGCCACTCAAGGACATTCAGAGACTTGTCCCGAAGCCTCTCCTGCGTTGTCTTGGCTGTGTGCTTAGGGTCGTTGTCCTGTTGGAAGGTGAACCTTCGCCCCAGTCTGAGGTCCTGAACGCTCTGGAGCAGGTTTTCATCAAGGATCTCTCTGTACTTTGCTCCGTTCATCTTTCCCTCGATCCTGACTAGTCTCCCAGTCCCTGCCACTGAAAACCATCCCCACATCATGATGCTGCCACCACCATGATTCACCGTAGGGATGGTGCCAGGTTTCCTCCAGACATGACGCTTGGCATTCAGGCCAAAGAGTTCAATCTTGGTTTCATCAGACCAGAGAATCTTGTTCCTTTAGGTGCCTTTTGGCAAACTCCAAGTGGGCTGTCGTGCCTTTTACTGAGGAGTGGCTTCCGTCTGGCCACTCTACCATAAAGGCCTGATTGGTGGAGTGCTGCAGAGATGGTTGTCCTTCTCCCATCTCCACAGAGGAACTCTGGAGCTCTGTCAGAGTGACCATCGGCTTCTTGGTCACCTCCCTGATCAAGGCCCTTTTCTCCTGATTGCTCAGTTTGGCCGGGCGGCCAGCTCTAGGAAGAGTCTTGGTGGTTCCAAACGTCTTCTATTTAAGAATGATGGTGGCCACTGTGTTCTTGGGGACCTTCAATGCTGCAGACATTTTTTGGTACCCTTCCCCAGATCTGTGCCTCGACACAGTCCTGTCTAAGAGCTCTATGGACAATTCCTTCGACATCATGGCTTGGTTTTTGCTCTGACATGTACTTTCAACTGTGGGACCTTATATAGACAGGAGTGAGCCTTTCCAAATAATTTCCAATCAATCGAATTTACCACAGGTGGAGCTCAATTTCGAGTCTCATAGCAAAAGGTCTGAATACTTATGTAAATAAGGTATTATTTTGTGTAGATTGAGTATTAAAAAAAAATCATTTTTAGAATAAAGCTGTAAAGTAACAAAATGTGTAAAAGGTCAAGGGGTCTGAAAACTTTCTGAATGCGCTGTAGTTAGTTCGTTAGCCTAGGGGTAGAGAAGAGGAAGGTAGGTAGGGGGACTATGAGGATGGGTGAGGTAACACACAGAACGTCCTGATGTGTCGTTGTGACTTTAGTTTTAGTAGCAAATTAGCAACTAAACAATGAGGCCAATGCTGGCCCAACTAGACACATCATCCTGTACAATGAGGCCAATGCTGGCCCAACTGGACACATCTTCCTGTACAATGAGGCCAATGCTGGCCCAACTAGACACATCTTCCTGTACAATGAGGCCAATGCTGAATGGTGTGAGATGGTGTGTGTGGCTGTGTTTTCCATGTGTCTGTGTGTGTCTGTGTGTGTTTGGGGTTAATAGTTCATTGATAGGGTCAGAGTTCAGGGGCAGGAATGTGTGTGGCTGTCTGGGTCTGTTTGTCATGGCTGTGTTCCAGAGCTAACATTCCGCTGCTCCTCAGTAATGCTGCAAAGCATTCTGCAAACTAAATGTGCTCAGAATCCCCTCTCTCTCTAATAACTCAAGCATAGATTGGTCACTTTTTTGTCTAATATGGCACACAGAAACTAGAGGCTATGAGTAACTTGGTCAAAAAGAATGGCAGCGATTGGCCTATAGGTGGCGCTGTTATAAGCAGTCTCACTGAAACCCTCATATCCAAATTTGAACCAGAAGTGGTTTCTAAATATCCAAATTCGGCATGTAGGCCCATGGTACATGTCTTAACTTTATTTAATTTAAATTAAAATGTTAAACTTAGTTTGAGAAAAACTAAGATTGGTCAAAACATGGCTGAGTTATTGACAAATAAAAAATCTGATTTTACGTATCCATTTAAACCACTGTAAATCCACTCCAATCGAATCCACTTGTCGTCTCTATCATGGACGTCCCTAAGACGAACCACACGGCATTTGGTATTGATATCTCTAAAAACAAGGGAACTATTAACAACTCTTTCTTTGCATATGTAACGCTAATGCTCAAAATCATCTGCATCTTCTCCTTATGAACCATACCTCAGATTCATCCAGATTTAGTATTTAGAGGTTTAATGTTTTTGAGAAAAAATATTTTATTCGGGAAAATGAGATCCCAGAAGTCCTGCCGCTTGCTCAGTCAGCATATATATAACTAAATACATGAAGTAATGCCTTTTAAGAATGATTACCTGCTGCATTCCAACCGACAGCACTAGACTAAACTTCACTTTTTTTAGTAATTTAGCAGACGCTCTTATCCAGAGCGACTTACAGGAGCAATTAGGGTTAAGTGCCTTGCTCAAGGGCACACTGACAGATTTTTCACCTAGTTGGCTAGGGGATTAGAACCAGCGACCTTTCGGTTACTGGCACAACGCTCTTAACCACTAAGCTACCTGCCTCCTACATGCTACACTTGCGTCATGCTTGTGGTATTGAGAGATAAACATGGTAACGCTCTCACGGATTGCACATAAAGGAAGATCGTTCCTACATGATAGAGTGCTTGCTTTTGTTATCCAACTGATCTTGTGTTCTTTCTGTCCTCTTGTGAACCCCGTTCATTGCTGCTGCAGCTATATTTGACTTTTTCTAACCGCTCCCTCTTTCTTTCTCTTCCATTAGGTTGGATATCTACAGGAAAGTACCCAAAGACCTGACCCAGCCCACGTACACAGGAGCTGTGGGTGAGTAGCCCTTCACACACACCTCATGGTTCAACTAGTCTACTCACCTGTCAGAGTGCAGCTACAGTGAGGGGAAAAAAGTATTTGATTCCCTGCTGATTTTGTACGTTTGCCCACTGACAAAGACATGATCAGTCTATAATTTTAATGGTAGGTTTATTTGAACAGTGAGAGACAGAATAACAACAAAGAAATCCAGAAAAACGTATGTCAAAAATGTTATAAATTGATTTGCATTTTAATGAGGGAAATAAGTATTTGACCCCTCTGCAAAACATGACTTAGTACTTGGTGGCAAAACCCTTGTTGGCAATCACAGAGGTCAGACGTTTCTTGTAGTTGGCCACCAGGTTTGCACACATCTCAGGAGGGATTTTGTTCCACTCCTCTTTGCAGATCTTCTCCAAGTCATTAAGGTTTCGGGGCTGACGTTTGAAAAACTCAAACCTTCAGCTCCCTCCACACATTTTCTATGGGATTAAGGTCTGGAGACTGGCTAGGCCACTCCAGGACCTTAATGTGCTTCTTCTTGAGCCACTACTTTGTTGCCTTGGCCATGTGTTTTGGGTCATTGTCATGCTGGAATACCCATCCATGACCCATTTTCAATGCCCTGGCTGAGGGAAGGAGGTTCTCACCCAAGATGGCCCCGTCCATCGTCCCTTTGATGCGGTGAAGTTGTCCTGTCCCCTTAGCAGAAAAACACCCCCAAAGCATAATGTTTCCACCTCCATGTTTGACGGTGGGGATGGTGTTCTTGGGGTCATAGGCAGCATTCCTCCTCCTCCAAACAGGCGAGTTGAGTTGATGCCAAAGAGCTCCATTTTGGTCTCATCTGACCACAACACTTTCACCCAGTTCTCCTCTGAATCATGGAGATGTTAATTGGCAAACTTCAGACGGCCATGTATATGTGCTTTCTTGAGCAGGTGGACCTTGCGGGCGCTGCAGGATTTCAGTCCTTCACGGCGTAGTGTGTTACCAATTGTTTTCTTGGTAACTATGGTCCCAGCTGCCTTGAGATCATTGACTAGATCCTCCCGTGTAGTTCTGGGCTGATTCCTCACCGTTCTCATGATCATTGCAACTCCACGAGGTGAGATCTTGCATGGAGCCCCAGGCCGAGGAAGATTGACAGTTCTTTTGTGTTTCTTCCATTTGCGAATAATCGCACCAACTGTTGTCACCTTCTCACCAAGCTGCTTGGCGATGGTCTTGTAGCCCATTCCAGCCTTGTGTAGGTCTACAATCTTGTCCCTGACATCCTTGGAGAGCTCTTTGGTCTTGGCCATGGAATCTGATTGATTGATTGCTTCTATGGACAGGTGTCTTTTATACAGGTAACAAACTGAGATTAGGAGCACTCCCTTTAAGAGTGTGCTCCTAATCTCAGCTCGTTACCTGTATAAAAGACACCTGGGAGCCAGAAATCTTTGATTGAGAGGGGGCCAAATACTTATTTCCCTCATTAAAATGCAAATCAATTCATAACATTTTTGACATGCGTTTTTCTGGATTTTGTTGTTGTTATTCTGTCTCTCACTGTTCAAATAAATCTACCATTAAAATTATAGAATGATCATTGGGCAAACGTACAAAATCAGTTTTTTTTTTAAAGGCAGTAAATGAGGCTGAATGAACTGTTTCGCTGCCAGACAAAATCAGCAGGGGATCAAATACTTTTTTCCCTCACTGTATGTACCTGTCACCTCATGGTTCAGCTAGTCTACTCACCTGTCAGAGTGCAGGTATGTACCTGTCACCTCATGGTTCAACTAGTCTACTCACCTGTCAGAGTACAGGTATGAACCTGTCACCTCATGGTTCAACTAGTCTGATCACCTGTCAGAGTACAGGTATGTACCTGTCACCTCATGGTTCAGCTAGTCTACTCACCTGTCAGGTATGTACCTGTCATAGTAAAGATACTGACCTACTCCAGGAACGTCTCCATTAGGTAGGTGCAGTCGCACCCATGATTTTAGAGGGGGGCATGAAGCACGTGAGGATGGAGGGGGGTTGAATTTTTAAAACTCCAGAAACAGCTTTTGCCTGCAATCTAGCGTCATAATCATTATGCCTAATTCTATGTCAAAAATATATATATTTACCCACGAGCCACTGCGGCCATCACTCTCTCAGCTTTGATGGGCCACAAATAAAACCGTGGCTCGTGGGTCTATAACCACATCCATAACCCCCCCACCCCCACCTTGCGAGCAAAACATTTTAGCTGCCCCCCTCGTGACAGCAAAGAGAACCATTTTTAGTTTAAAAGTTAATTTCCTGCAATTCTACACATTTTGAAATAGGGTGGAGGCAAATGTTTGCAGTTTTTAATATGATAACTAATTCGACCATGCTTACTACAAGTTTAGATAGCTGGCCACTAGACTAATTTACCAATCAACATTACATTTTCGCTGACCTGGGCTAATTGAGTAACTGCTGATAATTGGACCTTGTGTATTCTATTATTCTAGCTCTCAACAGGAAGTTGGTCCACGGGCAAAAGGGGGCTGCAGTTACCCCTCCCTGCTCTACACGCTCTCTCCTCCTCCGCTGACGATATCTAGCGTCCTGCCCAGTCAGCTCTGGGGGGGGGGGGTACAGGGTAGGGTAGGGGAGGGGAGGGAATGGCCGGCAGGGATGTAGCTCAGTTGGTAGAGCATGGCGTTTGCAACGGCAGGGTTGTGGGTTCGATTCCCACGGGGGGTATGATTTTTTTTTTTTTATAATAATAATGTATGCATTCACTACCTGTAAGTCGCTCTGGATAAGAGTGTCTGCTAAATGACTAACATGTAAATGTACTCTTTGCCTGGTCCAGTCACGTGCCCCTTCAGATTTGTACTGTTTTAACATTTTCAGATGTTAAATTAATTACTGAACTTACTTTTTAAGCACACGTGCATGATGCCATTGGGTAGGTGGATACCATTACTCAGGTGAAACGTAACCACGTGTAAGAGAATGTTAATGATTAATTGTGCCCCGCCCCCTCAGCCCTCAGGCATTCTAGAACTGTCAGTCAGTCCTCTGGAATCCAGTGGAATCTTTGTTTCGTTGTTGTATCATGTTGTTTTCCTGTCCGTCACCAGGCTGTCACCGTGTCTGACTGTGATTACACACTGGGATTACTAGGAGATCAACTATGTGGTTGTTTTGTTTCAGTTTCCTAATCATGACCAATATTGATTCATCATTGGCCCATCCCTGATGATATCATGGGAAGATCTTAGGGGTGAACTTTGACATTCAAATGTATTTATAAAGCCCTTTTTACATCAGCAGATGTCACAAAGTGCTATACAGAAACCCTGCCTAAAACCCCAAACAGCAGCAATGCAGATGTAGAAGCACAGTGGCTAGGAAAAACTCACTAGAAAGGCAGGAACCTAGGAAGAAACCTAGAGAGGAACCAGGCTCTGAGGGGTGGCCAGTCCTCTTCTGGCTGTGCCGGGGGGAGATTATAACAGTATATGGCCATTAAGGCCAGATTTTTCTCCAAGATGTTCAAACGTTCATAGATGACCAGCAGGGTCAAATATAATAACAGTGGTTGTAGAGGTTGCAACAGGTCAGTACATCAGGAGTAAATGTCACTTGGCTTTTCATAGCCGGGCATTTAGAGTTCGAGACAGCAGGTGCGGTAGAGAGAGAGAGTTGAAAACAGCAGGTCCGGGACAAGATAGCACGTCCGGTGAACAGGTCAGGGTTCCATAGCCGCAGGCAGAACAGTTAAAACTGGAACGACCAGGTGGACTGGGGACAGCCAGGAGTCATCAGGCCAGGTAGTCCTGAGGCATGGTCCTAGGGCTCAGGTCCTCCGGGAGGGGAGGGAGAGAGGACCAGGTGGACTGGGGACAGCCAGGAGTCATCCGGCCAGGTAGTCCTGAGGCATGGTCCTAGGGCTCAGGTCCTCCGGGAGGGGAGGGAGAGAGGACCAGGTGGACTGGGGACAGCCAGGAGTCATCAGGCCAGGTAGTCCTGAGGCATGGTCCTAGGGCTCAGGTCCTCCGGGAGGGGAGGGAGAGAGGACCAGGTGGACTGGGGACAGCCAGGAGTCATCAGGCCAGGTAGTCCTGAGGCATGGTCCTAGGGCTCAGGTCCTCCGGGAGGGGAGGGAGAGAGGACCAGGTGGACTGGGGACAGCCAGGAGTCATCAGGCCAGGTAGTCCTGAGGCATGGTCCTAGGGCTCAGGTCCTCCGGGAGGGGAGGGAGAGAGGACCAGGTGGACTGGGGACAGCCAGGAGTCATCAGGCCAGGTAGTCCTGAGGCATGGTCCTAGGGCTCAGGTCCTCCGGGAGGGGAGGGAGAGAGGACCAGGTGGACTGGGGACAGCCAGGAGTCATCAGGCCAGGTAGTCCTGAGGCATGGTCCTAGGGCTCAGGTCCTCCGGGAGGGGAGGGAGAGAGGACCAGGTGGACTGGGGACAGCCAGGAGTCATCAGGCCAGGTAGTCCTGAGGCATGGTCCTAGGGCTCAGGTCCTCCGGGAGGGGAGGGAGAGAGAGAGAGAATTAGAGGGAGCATACTTAAATTCACACAGGACACCAGATAAGACAGGAGAATAACACCAGATATAACAGACTGACCCTAGTCCCCCGGCACATAGACTGTTGCAGCATAGATACTGGAGGTTGAGACGGGGGGGTCGGGAGACACTGTGGCCCCGTCCGACGATGCCCCCGGACAGGGCCAACCAGGCAGGATATAACCCCACCCACTTTGCCAAAGCACAGCCCCCACACCACCAGAGGGATATCAACAGACCACCAACCTACTACCCTGAGACAAGGCTGAGTATAGCCCACCAACCTACTACCCTGAGACAAGGCTGAGTATAGCCCACCAACCTACTACCCTGAGACAAGGCTGAGTATAGCCCACCAACCTACTACCCTGAGACAAGGCTGAGTATAGCCCACCAAGTATAGCCGATGAAGATCTCCTCCACCGCATTGCCCTCTGACTCACTGGAGGCAGGTCACATTCTTATTTTACATTTTACATTTTAGTCATTTAGCAGACGTTCTTATCCAGAGCGACTTACAGTTAGTGAGTGCATACATTTTTCATACATTTATTCATACGATTTTCATACTAGCCCCCCGTGGGAATCGAACCCACAACCCTGCCGTTGCAAGCGCCATGCTCTACCAACTGAGCTACAAGAGGAGCCCTTATGATGTCATAGAGACTGAGTGAGTCTCTCCAGGTCTTGCCCAACTCCATATTGAACCCTGACCCCTAGCCCCTACAGAATGTACTCAGAGTGGCACCCCTAGTCTCTTTGTGAAGACTAAAAGCTATTTAATAAGTGTAAAGAAATATGGCACAGATGTAATTTATTATACCAGATGGTACCATATTGATACCGTAGTATTGCTTATACTTACAGTAGCCATTCCTTTCATATGCTACTGTCTAGGGGTTCAGTTAGTTGTTGTTTTCCTCTGAACAGGTAGACCACAGTGAACCTCCTACAGCCCCTCCTCTCCCCCCTACAGACCCTCCTCTCCCCCCTACAGACCCTCCTCTCCCCCCTACAGACCCTCCTCCCTCCTCTCCCCCCAACATACCCTCCTCTCTCCTCTCCCCCCTACAGACCCTCCCCTCTCCTCTCCCCCCTACAGACCCTCCCCCCTCCTCTCCCCCCTACAGACCCTCCCCTCTCCTCTCCCCCCTACAGACCCTCCTCTCTCCTCTCCCCCCTACAGACCCTCCCCCCTCCTCTCCCCCCTACAGACCCTCCTCTCCCCCCTACAGACCCTCCCCCCTCCTCTCCCCCCTACAGACTCTCCTCCCTCCTCTCCCCCCTACAGACCCTCCTCCCCCCCCCCCCCAACAGACCCTCCCCCCTCCTCTCCCCCCTACAGACCCTCCTCTCCCCCCTGAAGGTCACCACATTGTGTTCTCTGGAGCTGGATGCCAGTGGGTTCAGTCCCCATGAGGGTATTTTACTGATTTAAATAAATACTACCCATGTTCGGTTAGTTTCATCAGTCCCAAAGTTAGCCAACAAACAACTCCAACACAAATACGTGATACATGAATACTTTATGGTGCCAAAATATGGGTCAATAGATATTCCTTGGGCAGCCAAGTTGAATGAATTAAAAACGTTCTGTGTAAAAGAGCTTTAGTTTTCCCACCATAAGCCAGACGATCAGACCTATAACTTGAGCCTAGATTTCACCACAGACGTTAACACGACATTTACTTTATAACCAGAAGTGTAGAACTTACACCTACTGTCGTCGTGTCAACACGGGAACATTTAGTTACACTGTGTCACCAGTGTTGAGCTCTGATTTCAATATTTCACTACTGAGATCAGATTCCACTAGCTGACATCACTAACATGATTCCTCTCTCCTTCCATAGTGAAGACCTACACACGCTCACACACACCCGCATTCATACACACGTCTTGGAAGGTAGAGCAAAGATCACCTGTCCCGTAATGAACCTGGATGACTGCTCTAGCTATGTGTTAGAGTAGCTGATATCATTCTATTGTTTTGTCTTAGTTAAACATTACCTTTTTTAATGTAAATATTTAGAACACACACACACACCTTTTTAGAACACCACAGGACAGCTCGTCCAATGACGTTGCTCAACCACAAGGTCACATGACCCGGTGAGTACCTAGGAGACTCGCCACGTAAACAAGCTTCACCTTGCTGAGAAAGAGCTCTCCCCGTGACTCACCGTCAGACTGCGGTCATGTGGTCTCCATGGTAACATGAGAACACCGGGTAGACACCTGGGCTGAGTCCCAAGTGGAACCCTATGCCCTACATAGTGAGCCCTATCGGGTCAAAAGTAGTGCGCTGTATAGGGAATAGGGTTTCATTTTGGAGGTGGGTCAGGTCAGTTCCGTCCTGTATTTAACTTTATCAACACAGGATGTTGTTACATGTAAATATGGAGGTCAGTATCAGCGGATTGGTCCAGGGTTCTTCAATAGGCGGCCTGTGGGTCATTTTATTTGGCCCGCCCCCATTTTTCTGAGCAAAGAAATAACTATGTGTATACATTATAAATATGCAGTGCAATCGGAAAGTATTCAGACCCTTTGACTTTCCCCATTTTGTTACGTTACAGCCTTATTAAAAATGAATAAAATTGTCTGTTTTTTCTCATCAATCTACAAACAATACCCCATAATGACAAAGCAAAAACAGGTTTTTAGAAATGTTTGCAAATGTATAAAAAATAAAAAACTGAAATCACATTTACATGAGTATTCAGACCCTTTACACAGTACTTTGTTGAAGCACCTTTGGCAGCGATTACAGCCTTGAGTCTTCTTGGGCTTGGCACACCTGTATTTGGGGAGTTTCTCCTGCATCATCTTGGCTGTGTGCTTAGGGTCGTTGTCCTGTTGGAAGGTGAACCTTTGCCCCAGTCTGAGGTCTTGAGCGCTCTGGAGCAGGTTTTCATCAAGGATCTCTCTGTACTTTGCTCCGTTCATCTTTCCCTCGATCCTGACTAGTCTTCCAGTCCCTGCCGCTGAAAAACATCCCCACAGCATGATGCTGCCACCACCATGATTCACCGTAGGGATGGTGCCAGGTTTCCTCCAGACATGACGCTTGGCATTCAGGCCAAAGAGTTCAATCTTGGTTTCATCAGACCAGAGAATCTTGTTTCTCATTGTCTGAGAGTCCTTTAGGTGCCTTTTAGCAAACTCCAAGCGGGCTGTCATGTGCCTTTTACTGAGGAGTGGCTTCCGTCTGGCCACTCTACCATAAAGGCCTGATTGGTGGAGTGCTGCAGAGATGGTTGTTCTTCTGGAAGGTTCTCCCATCTCCACAGAGGAACTCTGGAGCTCGGTCAGAGTGACCATCGGGTTCTTGGTCACCTCCCTGACCAAGGCCCTTCTCCCCCGATTGCTCAGTTTGGCCGGGCGGCCAGCTCTAGGAAGAGTCTTGGTGGTTCGAAACTTCTTCCATTTAAGAATAATGGAGGCCACTGTGTTCTTGGGGACCTTCAATGCTGCAGACATTTTTTGGTACCCTTGCCCAGATCTGTGCCTCAACACAATCCTGTCACAGAGCTCTACAGACAATTCCATCGACCTCATGGCTTGGTTTTTGCTCTGACATGCACTGTCAACTGTGGGACCTTATATAGACAGGTGTGTGCCTTTCCAAATCATGTCCAATCAATTGGAGTTACCACAGGTGGACTCCAATCAAGTTGTAGAAACATCTCAAGGATGATCAATTGAAACAGGATGCACCTGAGCCTCATAGCAAAGGGTCTTAATACTTATGTAAATAAGGTATTTCTGTTTTTTATTTGGAATACATTTGCAAAAATGTCTAAACCTGTTTTCGCTTTGTCATTATGGGGTATTGTGTGTAGATTGATGAGGAAAATAATTAATTTAATCCATTTTAGAATAAGGCTGTAACGTAACAAAATGTGGAAAAGTCAAGGGGTCTGAATACTTTCCGAATGCACTGTACACGGTAGTGATGATGATCGAAGAAAATTCTCTCAGGAGATGATGGGGTCGGCATTTGATGGTAAGGTATTCCAGATTGGGAGAACAAAAGGCCTTGAGTTCCTGGTACATTACCACAATCACATTCTTCCTGTCCACACGATGGACGGAGAACCCTATTGGCTGAATGGATGTGGACAATATATTCAGATAGAGCCATGATTCTGTAAAACAGAAAATGTTACAGTCCCTGATATCTCTCTGGAAGGAGATCCTCGCCCTGAGCTCGTCTACTTTATTGTCCAGGGACTGAACGTTAGCGAGTAATATACTCTGAATCAGTGGATGGTATGATGCCTGTCTGGCTAGTGCCCAACTTCTTCTTCCTCTTCTCCATCCCTCGGGTCAAACAAAAGATCCAGGTCAGGGAAGTCGAATTTCTGGTGAGTGACAGCCAATCTAATATCTCAGTTATTTTCAGCTGTAGGTAATAATACAAGAAACATTCTGAGCAAATAATGTACGAAAAAACATTTTTAAAAACAATAATACTGCAATAATATTATAATAATAATAATAATGCTAGGAGCTAGAAACAGGGGGACTTTTTCCCGACATACAACACAACTGATTGGCTCAAATGCATTAAGAAGGAAAGAAATTCCACAAATTGAATAACTGGCAAGAAGAGCAAGAGGACCATTCCCATGCTGCCAAAGGTACAGAGGCAGGATGGGATGGCTGGGGGTGGGGTGGGGTGGGTGTAGGCTCTCTTGAACAGAGAAAGGTAATGTAATGTACACTACCGGTCAAAAGTTTGTGAACACCTACTCATTCAAGGGTTGTTCTTTATTTTGACTATTTTCTACATTGTAGAATTATAGTGAAGATATCAGAACTATGAAATAACACATATGGAATCATGTTGTAACCAAAAAAGTGTTAAACAAAGCAAAATATATTTTATATTTGAAATTCTTCAAATAGCCTCCCTTTGCCTTGATGACAGCTTTGCACACAAAACTAAACTAAAAACCTGTTTTCGCTTTGTCATTATGGGGTATTGTGTATAGATTGATTGAGGGGGAAAAAACTATTTAATCCATTTTAGAATAAGGCTGTAACGAAACAAAATGAGGAAAAAGTCAAGGGGTCTGAATACTTTCCGAATGCGGCGTACATGTAAATGCCTGGAATATTTCAATTTTGGAGAATCTCTTATACAATGGGTTGAAGTTATGAGGAGGAACTTCTTGATGCAATTAAAGCCGTTAAGTCCGGGAAAACTCCAGGGCTGGATGGCAATTACTGGAAACAATAGAACACTATGAAAAATCTGGGAAACCAGGCCTGCTATTCATAGCTGACTTTGAAAAGGCTTTTGAT
Source organism: Coregonus lavaretus (assembly GCF_964263955.1). NCBI lineage: Eukaryota > Metazoa > Chordata > Actinopteri > Salmoniformes > Salmonidae > Coregonus > Coregonus lavaretus. The sequence continues at coordinate 17,939 of NW_028162241.1, read as the reverse complement.
TAAGTACGACTGGAGTTTATATATAAATGCTTGGACATTTCAATTTTGGAGAACCCATAAAATGGGTTAAAGTTATGTATAGTAACCCTAGGTGTAAAATAGTAACTAATGGATACTTCTCAAAAAGTTTTTAACTGTCAAGAGGAGTAAAACAAGGTTGTCCACTATCAGCATATCTATTTATTATGGCCATCAAAATGTTAGCTATTAAAATCAGATCCAACAATAAAATCGAGGGGCTAGAAATCCAGGGCTTAAAAACACACTGTATACGCTGATGATGACACTGACTCACCAGCAGAGACTCACTGATATATATAGAACACTATGGACTCACCAGCAGAGACTCACTGATAGATATAGAACACTATGGACTCACCAGCAGAGACTCACTGATAGATATAGAACACTATGGACTCACCAGCAGAGACTCACTGATAGATATAGAACACTATGGACTCACTGATAGATATAGAACACTATGGACTCACTGATAGATATAGAACACTATGGACTCACTGATCGATATAGAACACTATGGACTCACTGATAGATATAGAACACTATGGACTCACTGATAGATATAGAACACTATGGACTCACTGATAGATATAGAACACTATGGACTCTCTGATAGATATAGGACACTATGGACTCACCAGCAGAGACTCACTGATAGATATAGAACGCTATGGACTCACCAGCAGAGACTCACTGATAGATATAGAACACTATGGACTCACCAGCAGAGACTCACTGATAGATATAGAACACTATGGACTCACCAGCAGAGACTCACTGATAGATATAGAACGCTATGGACTCACCAGCAGAGACTCACTGATAGATATAGCACACTATGGACTCACTGATAGATATAGAACACTATGGACTCACTGATAGATATAGAACGCTATGGACTCACTGATAGATATAGAACACTATGGACTCACTGATAGATATAGAACGCTATGGACTCTCCAGCAGAGACTCACTGATAGATATAGAACACTATGGACTCACTGATAGATATAGAACACTATGGACTCACCAGCAGAGACTCACTGATAGATATAGAACGCTATGGACTCACCAGCAGAGACTCAATGATAGATATAGAACACTATGGACTCACCAGCAGAGACTCACTGATAGATATAGAACACTATGGACTCACCAACAGAGACTCACTGATAGATATAGAACACTATGGACTCACTGATAGATATAGAACACTATGGACTCACTGATAGATATAGAACACTATGGACTCACTGATAGATATAGAACACTATGGACTCACTGATAGATATAGAACACTATGGACTCACTGATAGATATAGAACACTATGGACTCGCTGATAGATATAGAACACTATGGACTCACCAGCAGAGACTCACTGATAGATATAGAACACTATGGACTCACTGATAGATATAGAACACTATGGACTCACTGATAGATATAGAACACTATGGACTCACTGATAGATATAGAACACTATGGACTCACTGATAGATATAGAACACTATGGACTCACTGATAGATATAGAACACTATGGACTCACCAGCAGAGACTCACTGATAGATATAGAACACTATGGACTCACCAGCAGAGACTCACTGATAGATATAGAACACTATGGACTCACTGATAGATATAGAACACTATGGACTCACTGATAGATATAGAACACTATGGACTCACTGATAGATATAGAACACTATGGACTCACTGATAGATATAGAACACTATAGACTCACTGATAGATATAGAACACTATGGACTCACTGATAGATATAGAACACTATGGACTCACTGATAGATATAGAACACTATGGACTCACCAACAGAGACTCACTGATAGATATAGAACACTATGGACTCACTGATAGATATAGGACACTATGGACTCACTGATAGATATAGAACACTATGGACTCACTGATAGATATAGAACACTATGGACTCACCAGCAGAGACTCACTGATAGATATAGAACACTATGGACTCACCAGCAGAGACTCACTGATAGATATAGAACACTATGGACTCACTGATAGATATAGAACACTATGGACTCACTGATAGATATAGAACGCTATGGACTCACTGATAGATATAGAACACTATGGACTCACTGATAGATATAGAACACTATGGACTCACTGATAGATATAGAACACTATGGACTCTCCAGCAGAGACTCACTGATAGATATAGAACACTATGGACTCACTGATAGATATAGGACACTATGGACTCACTGATAGATATAGAACACTATGGACTCACTGATAGATATAGAACACTATGGACTCACTGATAGATATAGAACACTATGGACTCACTGATAGATATAGAACACTATGGACTCACTGATAGATATATAAACTATGGACTCACTGATAGATATAGAACACTATGGACTCACCAGCAGAGACTCACTGATAGATATAGAACGCTATGGACTCACCAGCAGAGACTCACTGATAGATATAGAACACTATGGACTCACTGATAGATATAGAACACTATGGACTCACCAGCTGAGACTCACTGATAGATATAGAACACTATGGACTCACCAGCAGAGACTCACTGATAGATATAGAACACTATGGACTCACTGATAGATATAGAACACTATGGACTCACCAACAGAGACTCACTGATAGATATAGAACGCTATGGACTCACCAGCAGAGACTCACTGATAGATATAGAACACTATGGACTCACTGATAGATATAGAACACTATGGACTCACCAGCAGAGACTCACTGATAGATATAGAACACTATGGACTCACTGATAGATATAGGACACTATGGACTCTCTGATAGATATAGAACACTATGGACTCACTGATAGATATAGAACACTATGGACTCACTGATAGATATAGAACACTATGGACTCACTGATAGATATAGAACACTATGGACTCACTGATAGATATAGAACACTATGGACTCACTGATAGATATAGAACACTATGGACTCACCAACAGAGACTCACTGATAGATATAGAACACTATGGACTCACTAGATATAGAACACTATGGACTCACTGATAGATATAGGACACTATGGACTCACCAGCAGAGACTCACTGATAGATATAGGACACTATGGACTCACCAGCAGAGACTCACTGATAGATATAGAACACTATGGACTCACCAGCAGAGACTCACTGATAGATATAGAACACTATGGACTCACCAGCAGAGACTCACTGATAGATATAGCACACTATGGACTCACCAGCAGAGACTCACTGATAGATATAGAACACTATGGACTCACTGATAGATATAGAACACTATGGACTCACTGATAGATATAGGACACTATGGACTCACCAGCAGAGACTCACTGATAGATATAGAACACTATGGACTCACCAGCAGAGACTCACTGATAGATATAGAACACTATGGACTCACCAGCAGAGACTCACTGATAGATATAGAACACTATGGACTCACCAGCAGAGACTCACTGATAGATATAGCACACTATGGACTCACCAGCTCCCACTTTCTCCTGTTGTGCTATTTACGAACAAACACATGACTGGCTCAACTGTTCTGGGAAACGACGGTAAGCTTCATAATGTAAAATAATGTGACCGGTGAAATGAAGAACGCGATCTGCTTCATCTCCTAACATATTGCACAATTTGACTGCAGGTATTTACTTTTTAAGTAGCTAAAAAATATTCAGATTGGTTGAAAAACGTCAAATAAAGAATTTTGACGATTTTGAAAAACCATCCAGTGCCTTTTTCCAAATTCCTTCGTATACGGAATACCGCCCAAGCCTAGTAATGGACTATGGCCAAAGCTAGAAACTACTGCACATTTGAGGTTTATTCTCTTGTAGATTATGGAAGCTTTAGAAGGTTCTAGAAGTTCTAGGCTGATGGACTGCGACCCAAAATGGGGTGGTTCCCAGCCCCAAATCATTTATTTGGTTTAATAGCAGTGTGTACCTCTCAATGAACAAATCTAACTCCTCTCCTCCACAGTCTCCATCATCTGCTGTGTCTTCATGTTGTTCCTGTTCCTCTCTGAGCTGAAGGGATTCATAGCCACTGAAATGTAAGTACGTACACACACACACACACACACACACACACACACACACTCACACACACACCACCTCTACCTCCACTGACACATTAAATACTAAAAATACCTGACGAGCACATTATTTCCTGTGGTTTAAAACCCATAGAGAGGAGATTCAGTGGAAGTTAATAAAACAGTATCTTTATTGTTCTGGCTCTTGGTCTTCATCTGGGGTTTTCCCTAAAACACACAGACAGAAATAATCCCAAATCCAGATGTCAGAACAGACATCACTCATAGCCAATGAACTGTAAGTCCAATACACCAATATATCTCCTGTCTTAACCACAGATCATGGGTTAGGTTAGTTGTACTTGGCTATCCTAACCCTTAACTATTACGGTGACGGCAACATACTGTATCTGACTCCAAGTCAGTGGTTAGGGACACCATCCACTCTCTTTATCTGTATATGGATCCCCATTAGCTGATGCCATGACGACATCTAGTTGACAGCTAATCTTCCTGGGGTCCATACACACATCAAAAATACATTACAGACGTAAGACTTTTACCATTTACAATGTTGGTTAGGGACATAATCTATCCTTCCAATGCTAGACAAATCAGTGTTGGTTAGAGACATCATCTATCCTTCCAATGCTAGACAAATCAGTGTTGGTTAGAGACATAATCTATCCTTCCAATGCTAGACAAATCAGTGTTGGTTAGAGACATAATCTATCCTTCCAATGCTAGACAAATCAGTGTTGGTTAGAGACATCATCTATCCTTCCAATGCTAGACAAATCAGTGTTGGTTAGAGACATAATCTATCCTTCCAATGCTAGACAAATCAGTGTTGGTTAGAGACATAATCTATCCTTCCAATGCTAGACAAATCAGTGTTGGTTAGAGACATCATCTATCCTAAAAATGCCCAAAATCTAATTATTTCCTGTCTGTCATCTTATTTCCTTTTCTGTTAAAGACACAACAAAGAAATAAATGTAACGAGTGTTGATCATGAATGAGGATGTCTTGTGTTCATTATGATGCTGTGTGACGCGGCTGGTGCCATAACCAACATGGAGACATCTTTTGGACAGGATATTAGGCTGTGAGATGAGGAGGGAGGGGGCGGACAGCTTCTCTGTACTGGGTGAGATGAGGAGGGAGGGGGAGGACAGCTTCTCTGTGCTGGGTGAGATGAGGAGGGAGGGGGAGGACAGCTTCTCTGTACTGGGTGAGATGAGGAGGGAGGGGGGGAGGACAGCTTCTCTGTGCTGGGTGAGATGAGGAGGGAGGGGGAGGACAGCTTCTCTGTGCTGGGTGAGATGAGGAGGGAGGGGGAGGACAGCTTCTCTGTGCTGGGTGAGATGAGGAGGGAGGGGGAGGACAGCTTCTCTGTACTGGGTGAGATGAGGAGGGAGGGGGGAGGACAGCTTCTCTGTGCTGGGTGAGATGAGGGGGAGGACAGCTTCTCTGTGCTGGGTGAGATGAGGAGGGAGGGGGGGGAGGACAGCTTCTCTGTGCTGGGTGAGATGAGGGGGAGGACAGCTTCTCTGTGCTGGGTGAGATGAGGAGGGAGGGGGAGGACAGCTTCTCTGTGCTGGGTGAGATGAGGAGGGAGAGGGGGAGGACAGCTTCTCTGTACTGGGTGAGATGAGGAGGGAGGGGGAGGACAGCTTCTCTGTACTGGGTGAGATGAGGAGGGAGAGGGGGAGGACAGCTTCTCTGTACTGGGTGAGATGAGGAGGGAGGGGGAGGACAGCTTCTCTGTGCTGGGTGAGATGAGGAGGGAGAGGGGGAGGACAGCTTCTCTGTACTGGGTGAGATGAGGAGGGAGGGGGAGGACAGCTTCTCTGTGCTGGGTGAGATGAGGAGGGAGAGGGGGAGGACAGCTTCTCTGTACTGGGTGAGATGAGGAGGGAGGGGGAGGACAGCTTCTCTGTGCTGGGTGAGATGAGGAGGGAGAGGGGGAGGACAGCTTCTCTGTACTGGGTGAGATGAGGAGGGAGGGGGAGGACAGCTTCTCTGTGCTGGGTGAGATGAGGAGGGAGAGGGGGAGGACAGCTTCTCTGTACTGGGTGAGATGAGGAGGGAGGGGGGGAGGATAGCTGGGGGTGAGTCAGAACATGCTATTGAAAGGGATCTCAAACTGTACTCTCATGAAGATGGTTTACCTCTCCCACTTACTGCGTGTTCCTTGAAAGATGCTCTTTGTTGTATAACTTGAATGCTTGGTGTATCTAACCATTGTCTGCCTCTCTCTCCCCCCAGTGTTAATGAGCTGTATGTTGACGACCCTGATAAGAACAGTGGTGGGAAGATTGATGTGAGTTTAAACATCAGTTTGCCAAACTTACACTGTGATTGTGAGTATATTATCCGTACATATCCACTGTTATACACTGTATTACTGTCTGACTGTACTAACTTTATATAGGTCATTATTAATACATCCGTACGTATCCACAATGTACACCTCTCAAAACATTGTCACCTTTCTGACTGGATTTGACAGTATTTTATGTATTTGAATAATACAAGTTCTACATTTGCTTTATGGGTGGTGCGTGACCCTCGGGTGGCAGCACATACATGCTAAGTGATTTCAACGGGGCTTTCTCCATTCTGATTGTTTTAAACTGTTCAATTTAACTTCAACCAGAAGTTGATCTCATTTGAGATCATTTCCACCCTACCACGTTGGGTTGCAGGGTATGGGCAAACATTCTAGGCCTTATTTCTAACCAGATATTGCGATTTGACTTGCAATTTAGATCAAAACACTTGGGTGGCCTCCCGAGTGGCCCAGCGGTCTAAGGCACTGCATCGCAGTGCTTGAGGCGTCACAACAGATCCGGGTTCGATCCCGGGCTGTGTCGCAGCCGTCCGCGACCGGGAGACACATTTGGCCCAGCGACGTTCGGGTTAGGGGAGGGTTTGGCCGGCAGGGATGTCCTTGTCCCATTGCGCTCTAGCGACTGCTGTGGCGGGACGGGCGCATGCACGCTGACTTCGGTCACCAGTTGTACGGTGTTTCCTCCGACACATTGGTGCGGCTGGCTTCCGGGTTAAGACATTGGTGCGGCTGGCTTCCGGGTTAAGACATTGGTGCGGCTGGCTTCCGGGTTAAGACATTGGTGCGGCTGGCTTCCGGGTTAAACGAGCAGTGTGTCAAGAAGCAGTGCGGCTTGGCAGGGTCGTGTTTCGGAGGACGCATGGCTCTCGACCTTCGCCTCTCCCGAGTCCGTTCGGGAGTTGCAGCGATGGGACAAGACTGTAACTACCAGTTGGATATCACGAAATTATGGAGAAAATGGGGTAGAAAGTAAAATAACAATAAAAAAAAAAACACAGATTATTATTCAAATTCTATAGGATGAATGTAATACTGGGTACTTTGAATCCAGTGTTGACATGACAACGAATGAAGAGGCCAGGGAGGCGTTCACATAACACTAATAGGATCTCTATGGAGGCGTTATTGTGACAGGGTAGGAACCAAAGTGTTGGTCAGTGTTTCCCAGGTGAGTGACCCAAACTGGCCCTCTGGGGTAATACAGATTCTCTAATATCAGGGGCACTGTATGACAGTCTATTCCCTACATAGTGCACTATGGGCTCTGGTCAAATGTAGTGCACTATGGGCTCTGTGTGTTGGTCATGTCTATGTACTGGCTGTGTGTTGGTAATGTCTATGTGTTGGTCATGTCTATGTACTGGCTATGTGTTGGTCATGTCTATGTACTGGCTGTGTGTTGGTCATGTCTATTTACTGGCTGTGTGTTGGTCATGTCTAAGTGTTGGTCATGTCTATGTACTGGCTATGTGTTGGTCATGTCTATGTACTGGCTATGTGTTGGTCATGTCTATGTACTGGCTGTGTGTTGGTCATGTCTATGTACTGGCTGTGTGTTGGTCATGTCTATGTGTTGGTCATGTCTATGTACTGGCTATGTGTTGGTCATGTCTATGTACTGGCTGTGTGTTGGTCATGTCTATGTACTGGATGTGTGTTGGTCATGTCTATGTACTGGCTGTGTGTTGGTCATGTCTATGTGTTGGTCATGTCTATGTGTTGGTCATGTCTATGTACTGGCTATGTGTTGGTCATGTCTATGTACTGGCTGTGTGTTGGTCATGTCTATGTACTGGCTGTGTGTTGGTCATGTCTATGTACTGGCTGTGTGTTGGTCATGTCTATGTACTGGCTGTGTGTTGGTCATGTCTATGTACTGGCTGTGTGTTGGTCATGTCTATGTACTGGCTGTGTGTTGGTCATGTCCAACACACAGCCAGTACATAGACATGACCAACACACAGCCAGTACATAGACATGACCAACACACAGCCAGTACATAGACATGACCAACACATAGACATGACCAACACATAGCCAGTACATAGACATGACCAACACATAGACATGACCAACACATAGACAGTACATAGACATGACCAACACAGACATGACCAACACACAGCCAGTACATGGACATGACCAACACACAGCCAGTACAGAGACATGACCAACACACAGCCAGTACAGAGACATGACCAACACATAGACAGTACATAGACATGACCAACACAGACATGACCAACACACAGCCAGTACATGGACATGACCAACACACAGCCAGTACAGAGACATGACCAACACACAGCCAGTACAGAGACATGACCAACACATAGACAGTACATAGACATGACCAACACATAGACAGTACATAGACATCACCAACACATAGCCAGTACATAGACATGACCAACACACAGCCAGTACAGAGACATGACCAACACATAGACAGTACATAGACATGACCAACACATAGCCAGTACATAGACATGACCAACACATAGCCAGTACATAGTCATGACCAACACATAGCCAGTACATAGACATGACCAACACACAGCCAGTACATAGACATGACCAACACATAGACATGACCAACACACAGCCAGTACAGAGACATGACCAACACACAGCCAGTACATAGACATGACCAACACATAGACATTACCAACACACAGCCAGTACATAGACATGACCAACACACAGCCAGTACATAGTCATGACCAACACATAGCCAGTACATAGACATGACCAACACATAGACATTACCAACACACAGCCAGTACATAGACATGACCAACACACAGCCAGTACATAGACATGACCAACACACAACCAGTACATAGACATGACCAACACATATACATGACCAACACATAGCCAGTACATAGACATGACCAACACATAGACATGACCAACACATAGACAGTACAGAGACATGACCAACACATAGACAGTACATAGACATGACCAACACAGACATGACCAACACACAGCCAGTACATAGACATGACCAACACACAGCCAGTACAGAGACATGACCAACACACAGCCAGTACATAGACATGACCAACACATAGACAGTACATAGACATGACCAACACATAGACAGTACATAGACATGACCAACACACAGCCAGTACATAGACATGACCAACACATAGACATGACCAACACACAGCCAGTAAATAGACATGACCAACACACAGCCAGTACATAGTCATGACCAACACATAGACAGTACACAGACATGACCAACACATAGACATGACCAACACATAGACATGACCAACACACAGCCAGTACATAGTCATGACCAACACATAGACAGTACACAGACATGACCAACACACAGCCAGTACATAGACATGACCAACACATAGCCAGTACATAGACATGACCAACACACAGCCAGTACATAGACATGACCAACACACAGCCAGTACAGAGACATGACCAACACATAGACATGACCAACACATAGCCAGTACATAGACATGACCAACACACAGCCAGTACATAGACATGACCAACACACAGCCAGTACAGAGACATGACCAACACACAGCCAGTACATAGACATGACCAACACATAGACAGTACATAGACATGACCAACACATAGACAGTACATAGACATGACCAACACACAGCCAGTACAGAGACATGACCAACACATAGACATGACCAACACATAGACATGACCAACACACAGCCAGTACATAGACATGACCAACACATAGACATGACCAACACACAGCCAGTACAGAGACATGACCAACACATAGACAGTACAGAGACATTGAATACTACAGTGAATACATAGTATGCCTTACATAGTAGTATACTACATCTTGACCACGTCATTGTATTGAATTAACAATATGTTTCTCCTTCCCTCTCACACATTTCTCCATGACCTTATATGTTCTTTATCTTGAGTTATGAGAGATTTTGTTGCCAGGTGACTCACAAAGTAACATAGTTATTTTATGATTGTTCCAAATTCCATTTTGCAGTTCCATGATGAAGAAATATCAGTTTCAACCCATTTATCTCTTCAGTCAGTATTACATATTTCTTCTTCAGTTATATTGTTCTTCCAGGGCTAACGCCTCCTTCCTCCCTGGAACGACCGTTACAGATACTTTAACAAGCGAAGACTTGATCTCTGACTTCATGGAATAAGAAATGATTAATATAATGATCCTGTCATCATTTTCCTTACTGGCCTGACATAGGAGAGAAAGAAAGAGTCATTTTAAATGTCAAGTCTGAATAGCAACAAGTTTTAATGACTCCAACTTGGTGTTGGTCTCTGAATAGAGAACCAGGGCATGACATCACACTCTCTACTTCTATAAATGTCTATTCAATATTTATCCCCCCCCCCCCCCCCCCCCTCCTCTATTTTGGGACATTGTGAAATATTAAGCCTGAAGTAGAAGTACATTACTTTTCTCCTACAGCCTTCTACAGCCTTCTACAGCCTTCTTCTCTTTATAAATGTCATAATTCTCAACTTCCTTAAATGTGTATTGAAATGGCTGACTTTTCTCCAGCCTTTACAAACATGTACATATAAAGGGAAATCTGAATGACATCATTCTCTACCCTCCTTTTTTAAATGTGTATTTTGAAATCTGAAATGGAGAGAGGGTTAACTTTTCTCCGGCTTCTAGCTTACAAACATGCAGCTATATCTATATCCATACTGGATTGGACCCGGGCTGTATTTTAGGAGCTGGCGTTGGAGCAGATGGTTTTAAACTTGTCATCTCAACTACCAGCAGTCGAAGGTCACTCTGCATGTGGATAGACACCAGACCCCCTCTCTCTTCAATTCAGTTTAAGGGCTTTATTGGCACGGGAAACATACAGTTGAAGTCGGAAGTTTACATACACTTGGAGTCATTAAAACTTGTTTTTCAACCACTCCACAAATTTCTTGTTAACAAGCTATAGTTTTGGCAAGTCGGTTAGGACATCTACTTTGTGCATGACACAAGTAATTTTTCCAACAATTGTTTACAGACAGATTATTTCACTTATAATTCACTGTATCACAATTCCAGTGGGTCAGAAGTTTACATACACTAAGTTGACTGTGCCTTTAAACAGCTTGGAAAATTCCAGAAAATGATGTCATGGCTTTAGAAGCTTCTGGCAGGCTAATTGACATCATTTGAGTCAATTGGAGGTGTACCTGTGGATGTATTTCAAGGCCTACCTTCAAACTCAGTGCCTATTTGCTTGACATCATGGGAAAATCTAAAGAAATCAGCCAAGACCTCAGACAAAACATTGTAGACCTCCACAAGTCTGGTTCATCCTTGGGAGCAATTTCCAAACGCCTGAAGGTACCACGTTCATCTGTACAAACAATAGTATGCAAGTATAAACACCATGGGATCACGCAGCCGTCATACCGCTCAGGAAGGAGACGCGTTCTGTCTCCTAGAGATGAACGTACTTTGCCGCGAAAAGTGCAAATCAATCCCAGAACAACAGCAAAGGACCTTTTTTATTTTATTTAACCTTTTATTTAACTAGGCAAGTCAGTTAAGAACAAATTCTTATTTACAATGACGGCCTACACCGGACAAACCCGGATGACGCTGGGCCAATTATGCGCCGCCCTATGGCACTACCAGTCACGTCCGGTTGTGATACAGCCTGGAATCGAACCAGGGGGTCTGTAGTGACGCCTCAAGCACTGAGATGCAGTGCCTTAGACCGCCACTCGGGACCTTGTGAAGATGCTGGAGTAAACAGGTACAAAAGTATCTATATCCACAGTAAAACAAGTCCTATATTCACATAACCATAGGGCGGCGCACAATTGGCCCAGCGTCGTCCGGATTTGGTCGGTGTAGGCCGTCATTGTAAATAAGAATTTGTTCTTAACTGACTTGCCTAGTTAAATAAAGGTACAATTAATTTAAAAAAAAAAAAAAAAAAAAAACTGAAAGGCCGCTCAGCAAGGAAGAAGCCACTGCTCCAAAACCGCCATAAAAAAGCCAGACTACGGTTTGCAACTGCACATGGGGAGTAAGATCGTACTTTTTGGAGAAATGTCCTCTGGTCTGATGAAACAAAAATATACAGTGGGGAGAACAAGTATTTGATACACTGCCGATTTTGCAGGTTTTCCTACTTACAAAGCATGTAGAGGTCTGTAATTTTTATCATAGGTACACTTCAACTGTGAGAGACGGAATCTAAAACAAAAATCCAGAAAATCACATTGTATGATTTTTAAGTAATTAATTTTCATTTTATTGCATGACATAAGTATTTGATACATCAGAAAAGCAGAACTTAATATTTGGTACAGAAACCTTTGTTTGCAATTACAGAAATCATACGTTTCCTGTAGGTCTTGACCAGGTTTGCACACACTGCAGCAGGGATTTTGGCCCACTCCTCCATACAGACCTTCTCCAGAACATTCAGGTTTCGGGGCTGTCTCTGGGCAATACGGACATTCAGCTCCCTCCAAAGATTTTCTATTGGGTTCAGGTCTGGAGACTGGCTAGGCCACTCCAGGACCTTGAGATGCTTCTTACGGAGCCACTCCTTAGTTGCCCTGGCTGTGTGTTTCGGGTCGTTGTCATGCTGGAAGACCCAGCCACGACCCATCTTCAATGCTCTTACTGAGGGAAGGAGGTTATTGGCCAAGATCTCGCGATACATGGCCCCATCCATCCTCCCCTCAATACGGTGCAGTCGTCCTGTCCCCTTTGCAGAAAAGCATCCCCAAAGAATGCTGTTTCCACCTCCATGCTTCACGGTGGGATGGTGTTCTTGGGGTTGTACTCATCCTTCTTCTTCCTCCAAACACGGCAAGTGGAGTTTAGACCAAAAAGCTCTATTTTTGTCTCTTCAGACCACATGACCTTCTCCCATTCCTCCTCTGGATCATCCAAATGGTCATTGGCAAACTTCAGACGGGCCTGGACATGCGCTGGCTTGAGCAGGGGGACCTTGCGTGCGCTGCAGGATTTTAATCCATGACGGCGTAGTGTGTTACTAATGGTTTTCTTTGAGACTGTGGTCCCAGCTCTCTTCAGGTCATTGACCAGGTCCTGCCGTGTAGTTCTGGGCTGATCCCTCACCTTGCTCATGATCATTGATGCCCCACGAGGTGAGATCTTGCATGGAGCCCCAGACCGAGGGTGATTGACCGTCATCTTGAACTTCTTCAATTTTCTAATAATTGCGCCAGCAGTTGTTGCCTTCTCACCAAGCTGCTTGCCTATTGTCCTGTAGACCATCCCAGCCTTGTGCAGGTCTACAATTTTATCCCTAATGTCCTTACACAGCTCTCTGGTCTTGGCCATTGTGGAGAGGTTGGAGTCTGTTTGATTGAGTGTGTGGACAGGTGTCTTTTATACAGGAAACGAGTTCAAACAGGTGCAGTTAATACAGGTAATGAGTGGAGAACAGGAGGGCTTCTTAAAGAAAAACTAACAGGTCTGTGAGACCCGGAATTCTTACTGGTTGGTAGGTGATCAAATACTTATGTCATGCAATAAAATGCAAATTAATTACTTAAAAATCATTCAATGTGATTTTCTAGATGATTGTTTTAGATTCCGTCTCTCACAGTTGAAGTGTACCTATGATAAAAATTACAGACCTCTACATGCTTTGTAAGTAGGAAAACCTGCAAAATCGGCAGTGTATCAAATACTTGTTCTCCCCACTGTAACTGTTTGGCCATAATGACCATCGTTAAGTTTGGAGGAAAAGGGGGGAAGCTTGCAAGCTGAAGAACACCATCCCAACCGTGAAACACGGAGGTGGCAGCATCATGCTGTGGGGGTGCTTTGCTGCAGGAGGGACTAGTTCACTTCACAAAATAGATGGCATCATGAGGAAGGATAATTACGTGGATATATTGAAGCAACATCTCAAGACATCAGTCAGGAAGTTAAAGCTTGGTCGCAAATGGGTCTTCCAAATGGACCCCAAGCATACTTCCAAAGTTGTGCCAAAATGGCTTAAGGACAACAAAGTCAAGGTATTGGAGTGGCCATCACAAAGCCCTGACCTCAATCCTATAGAACATTTGTGGGCAGAACTGAAAAAGCGTGTGTGAGCAAGGAGGCCTACAAACCTGACTCAGTTACACCAGCTCTGTCAGGAGGAGTGGGCCAAAATTCACCCAACTAATTGTGGGAAGCTTTTGGAAGGCTACCCGAAACGTTTGACCCAAGTTAAACAATTTAAAGGCAATGCTACCAAATACTAATTGAGTATTCTGACCCACTGGGAATGTGATGAAATAAATAAAAGCTGAAATAAATCATTCTCTCTACTATTATTCAGACAATTCACATTCTTAAAATAAAGTGGTGATCCTAACTGACCTGAGACAGGGAATTTTTACTAGGATTAAATGTCAGGAATTGTGAAAAACTGAGTTTAAATGTATTTGGCTGTAAACTGTAGCACCTTATTCCATATACAGTGGGGGAAAAAAGTATTTAGTCAGCCACCAATTGTGCAAGTTCTCCCACTTAAAAAGATGAGAGAGGCCTGTAATTTTCATCATAGGTACACGTCAACTATGACAGACAAACTGAGGAAAAAAAATCCAGAAAATCACATTGTAGGATTTTTAATGAATTTATTTGCAAATTATGGTGGAAAATAAGTATTTGGTCAATAACAAAAGTTTCTCAATACTTTGTTATATACCCTTTGTTGGCAATGACACAGGTCAAACATTTTCTGTAAGTCTTCACAAGGTTTTCACACACTGTTGCTGGTATTTTGGCCCATTCCTCCATGCAGATCTCCTCTAGAGCAGTGATGTTTTGGGGCTGTCGCTGGGCAACACGGTCTTTCAACTCCCTCCAAAGATTTTCTATGGGGTTGAGATCTGGAGACTGGCTAGGCCACTCCAGGACCTTGAAATGCTTCTTAAGAAGCCACTCCTTCGTTGCCCGGGCGGTGTGTTTGGGATCATTGTCATGCTGAAAGACCCAGCCACGTTTCATCTTCAATGCCCTTGCTGATGGAAGGAGGTTTTCACTCAAAATCTCACGATACATGGCCCCATTCATTCTTTCCTTTACACGGATCAGTCGTCCTGGTCCCTTTTCAGAAAAACAGCCCCAAAGCATGATGTTTCCACCCCCATGCTTCACAGTAGGTATGGTGTTCTTTGGATGCAACTCAGCATTCTTTGTCCTCCAAACACGACGAGTTGAGTTTTTACCAAAAAGTTATATTTTGGTTTCATCTGACCATATGACATTCTCCCAATCCTCTTCTGGATCATCCAAATGCACTCTAGCAAACTTAAGACGGGCCTGGACATGTACTGGCTTAAGCAGGGGGACACGTCTGGCACTGCAGGATTTGAGTCCCTGGCGGCGTAGTGTGTTACTGATGGTAGGCTTTGTTACTTTGGTCCCAGCTCTCTGCAGGTCATTCACTAGGTCCCCCCGTGTGGTTCTGGGATTTTTGCTCACCGTTCTTGTGATCATTTTGACCCCACGGGGTGAGATCTTGCGTGGAGCCCCAGATCAAGGGAGATTATCAGTGGTCTTGTATGTCTTCCATTTCCTAATAATTGCTCCCACAGTTGATTTCTTCAAACCAAGCTGCTTACCTAT
This sequence comes from Coregonus lavaretus, assembly GCF_964263955.1. NCBI lineage: Eukaryota > Metazoa > Chordata > Actinopteri > Salmoniformes > Salmonidae > Coregonus > Coregonus lavaretus. The sequence goes on along the minus strand of NW_028162241.1, from coordinate 1,861 downwards.
TGCAGATTCAGTCTTCCCAGCCTGGTGCAGGTCTACAATTTTGTTTCTGGTGTCCTTTGACAGCTCTTTGGTCTTGGCCATAGTGGAGTTTGGAGTGTGACTGTTTGAGGTTGTGGACAGGTGTCTTTTATACTGATAACAAGTTCAAACAGGTTCCATTAATACAGGTAACGAGTGGAGGACAGAGGAGCCTATTAAAGAAGAAGTTACAGGTCTGTGAGAGCCAAAAATCTTGCTTGTTTGTAGGTGACCAAATACTTATTTTCCACCATAATTTGCAAATAAATTCATTAAAAATCCTACAATGTGATTTTCTGAAATTTTTTCTTCTCAATTTGTCGGTCATAGTTGACGTGTACCTATGATGAAAATTACAGGCCTCTCTCGTATTTTTAAGTGGGAGAACTTGCACAATTGGTGGCTGACTAAATACTTTTTTTCCCCACTGTAAAATGTTCCTGTTTTGATTGATTTAATAGAGTGGGTTAGGTCTGCTCTATACCAAATTAGCATACCCCTGAGTCTCTTACCTGTTTACATTTAACATTTAAAATTTTTAGTCATTTAGCAGACACTCTTATCCAGAGCGACTTACAGTTAGTGAGTGCATACATTAAAAAATAAATAATAATCATACTGGCCCCCCGTGGGAATCGAACCCACAACCCTGGCGTTGCAAACGCCATGCTCTACCAACTGAGCTACACGGTGATAGATATACTCCATGATATATTCTGATCAACTGGTGTGTTCTTGTGTCAGGAAAATAAATACCACATGAATCAGATAATATACCTGGCCATTACAACAGATCAAATATTTTTGACCAAATTCATGGTTAGTTCGTTTTGCCTTTTGTTAGGCAGTATACTGTAAACCTACTGCCATCTAGAGGCCAAAAGGTGATCCTACACCCAGAGTCCACAAACAGAACACAAAGAACAGTCAGTCCATTACGTTCAGCGCCAAGTCCTAGTCTGGTGAATGGAGACTAGATTCAGGTCTTTAGCCTGTATCCCTGTTATCCCCGCATCAATGACAGTCCATCCTCCTAATAACACAACATTGCAATACAAAACCTTAGTGAAATCTCTTGCCAGTAAAACTCTCAATGTACTGTGTGCACTTCCCTGTATCCCCTGCATATGAGAAATAAAGTTTGATTTGATTCATATAAAAATGTTGCATTACATATGCAGTATATTCCTGGGAAATATTACTACCACACCTGGTAGTTTGGTGGATGGGACTACCACCTCTCAGACCTTGTATATTCCAGGATGAGATAGTGAAGGCTTTGTGTTCCATAGCGTCTAGTGTTGTTTTCGTGTGGTTTAGGCTCGGACCATCACAGTAGCTGTGAGCATCTGATACCTACCTCTTAGGTCTCAGGATGGGGGGTTGGGCCTGTTGCTCTGCTCTCTTCTCTTCTCTCTCTCTGTCGCTCGCTCTCTCTCTGTGTCCATCACCCTATTGGGGGGAGAGAGGGAGAGAGGGAGAGAGGGAGAGAGGGAGAGAGGGAGAGCGGGAGAGAGGGAGAGCGGGAGAGCGGGAGAGAGGGAGAGAGGGAGAGAGAGAGAGGGAGAGAGACTGCGATCTGACCACTGTTGTCCATGTCCTTTCTTTCTCTCCTCCAGTGGTGGGTCTTGATATCCAGGATGAGATGGGTCGTCATGAGGTGGGGCACATTGACAACTCCATGAAGGTTCCTCTCAACCACGGATATGGCTGTCGCTTCGAGGGAGAGTTCACTATTAACAAAGTAAGGAGACACAGCTGACCCCCACTACACAGACCTCTGACTGCTAACAAAGGAGACACGGCTGACCCCCACTACACAGACCTCTGACAGCTAACAAAG
>NW_028162242.1:0-25925 GCF_964263955.1 Coregonus lavaretus | reverse complement strand
TCAGTTATAGAACCCATTGCCCTTTATGGTCTGGGTCCGCTCACCAACCAAGAATTCACAAAATGGGACAAACACCAAATTGAGACTCTGCATGCAGAATTCTGCAAAGAATATCCTCTGTGTAAAACACCAAATAATGCATGCAGAGCAGAATTTGGCCGTTACCCGCTAATGATCAAAATCCAGAAAAGAGCTGTTAAATTCTACAACCACCTAAAAGGAAACGATTCCCAAAACTTCCATAACAAAGCCATCACCTACAGAGAGAGACCTGGAGAAGAGTCCCCAAGCAATCTGGTTCTGGGGCTCTGTTCACAAACACAAACAGACCCCACAGAGCCCCAGGACAGCAACACAATTAGACCCAACCAAATCATGAGTAAACAAAAATATAATTACTTGACACATTCGAAAGAATGTACAAAAAAACAGAGCAAACTAGAATGCTATTTGGCCCTAAACAGAGAGTACACAGTGGCAGAATACCTGACTGCTGTGACTGACCCAAAATTAAGGAACAGAGGAGGGGTGGGGGGGGGGGGGGGGGGGGTGGCAGAGAGGAGGGCGGGCGGGCGACAGATGGGGCTGCTGGGTAGGGTTTGGAACATTGTGACATTTCCCAGCAACGCACGAACGGCTAGCGCCGAGGAAAGGGCGGGGCTCAGTGTGTCTGTGTGTGTGTGTGTGTGTGTGTGTGTGTGTGTGTGTGTGTGTGGGGTGTGTGTGTGTTTGTGTGTGAGTTTGCGCGCCTGCCTATGTGCGTGTGTGTGTGGGAGAGGCAGAGGGCCATTCTACAAAGCCTTGAGGGCCTTCATGTGATGTACTGTAGATTCCTGGTGAAAGATCTCCTCTCTCTCCCCTCTCTCTCTCTCTCTCTCTCTCTCCTCTCTCCTCTCTCTCTCTCTCTCTCTCTCTCTCTCTCTCTCTCTCTCTCTCTCTCTCTCTCTCTCTCTCTCTCACACACACACACACACATGCACACGCACGCACGCACACACACACGCACACACACACACCCAAACACACACAGGTTCAGTGTCTCTGTTAGTATTGTGGGGACCTCCAGGTGTTATTGGACTGTTTATACCTGCATGCACCCACACTGGCCCAGATATACAGTATCTCACCCTATCCATTTATCTCTCTCTCTCTCTCTCTCTCTCTCTCGCTCTACTCTCTCTCTCTCTCTCTCTCTCTCTCTCTCTCTCTCTCTCTCTCTGTCTCCCCCCTTTTTCTAACTTTCTCTGCCTGCTCTGTCTCTCTCTATATCCTACACCCCACTATCTCTCTCTCTCTCTTTCTCTCTCTATTTCCCACACCACAGGCAGTGGGTGCTAATGAGATGACAGCCCAATGTTATAACGGATAATGAAGCCTGATGTAACACAGGTGCATGAACTCACAGTGTGAGAGGAGAGAGGAGAGAGACCAGACCACACTGTACAGGTAACCTTGCAGAGCAGAGGTCACAATACACAATACAAAAAAATAATGTATGCACTCACTAACTGTAAGTCGCTCTGGATAAGAGCGTCTGCTAAACGACGTAAAATTAAAAATAAAATAAAAATACACAACTGTAAAACAAAGCTCAAACATGAAACTGACTCTTCTTCTCTTCGCCTTTCCTGTACTTTACTTAATTTACTAAATGTTTTAAAAGTTAAGATGGGGCAATGTTCTGTAAACCACAATGAAAGAGGATGCCTAAAGACTGGATGTGAAACGTAAGATGCTTTATATTTGCATTCATCTGTGCTTTATCATCCCCTTCTCGACCTTAGTCTTTTAGTTCCGTCTGCCGCCACGCAAGGCGATGTTGCACCACTGCTTATTCTGACTCGGGACGCTCACAGGATATTCGAAGTTTTTGCAAGCTTTTCAGAATGGTGCACAGAGTGTTGGCGGCGGGACCGGACAGTGAAACGTGCACTCCAAACATAATTGATTCGGGAGAATAGTTTAAAGTTACAAAAAAAACGTTTTACACCATGAAATTACCATTTCTCAGGTGGAAGGGGAGAGGTTGCTCGTTTTCTCAGATTTTCCTCTCATTTATTTCAGCTGTCATGAACTGTCAATCAGTCCCAGCACGCCCAATGTTTTCAGAACTATCCTCATCTACCTCGCGCCTCCGTGAGTGCGTAATACAGTGAGATAAATGTGTGGGCGCGCGTGTATGTGAATGTAGAGTCGGGGAGTTGTCAGAGCGCAGAGGCAAGGAGCGGGAGCGAGAGAGAGAGATAGAGAGTGTGTGTGAGTGAGAGAGTAAGAGTGATAAAGCGAGAGAGAGAGAGAGGAGGGGGGGAGAGCGAGAGAGAGAGAGAGAGAGGGGGGGGTAGAGAGGAGAGAGAGAGAGAGAGAGAGAGAGAGAGAGAGAGAGAGAGAGAGAGAGAGAGAGAGAGAGAGAGAGAGAGAGAGAGAGAGAGAGAGAGAGAGAGAGAGAGAGAGAGAGAGAGAGAGAGAGAGAGAGAGTGAGCGAGAGAGAGCGCGTTCTCTCCCGGTGCACTTGGCAGTTAGTTGCGGGCTGCTGTGCTGTTGCTGTCGTGGCGGTGTGGCTAGTCGCGGGGAACTTTACCACACTGGAGCCCGAAGTCCCACTCTCTCACCTGCGCAGTTCGGAGCTGCCATGGGTCTCGCGCCTGGATTGACTATCTTAAATCATTCTGCCGGCCTTTCTGCACACGAGCGGCCTATATATCGCCAGTAGCGTAGGTACGTAAACGTGGGACTGTTTATGTTTACAATATTTTGCTGTTTCCATACGCCAGGGGTCAATTGGGTAGAAGCAACGTTCTGAGCGCCCAACAGAGTAGCCTGGGCTATAGGCTGCAACTACTGTATATACACACCCTAAAGCGTCCCTTTTCAACTTTGGTTTACTAGATCAATGAAGGTTCCCGATACTTTTCCCCGAGATTGTGCTCTCTCTGTGCTGTGTCAGGGCAGGCAGTGTTGTTAAGTGTGCGTTTCTCTCTCCTCTCCTCATCCCGCTCATGACGCGGGCGGTTCAGCATTTCGGACGGTCAGGGCAGGGGAATTCACTTTGGCTGTGTGAAGGATGCAAGGACCGGTTTGTTGTCGGCGTTTGCCATGGAGTAACCTTATGTGATTAGGTGGAGATAGCAGCTATCGATTTGGTCACAGGAAGGAAAGGGTTGGATGTTATCGATTAGAAATGAACATCTAATTCCCGTGACATTAGAGAATAGTAATATGCCTAATAATAATAATAATAATAATAATAATAATAATAATAATAATAATAATAAACATTGAAGAATAATAACATTGCACAGTGCACACTTAGTATCTGATATCTCACTCATGTTTTGCAGAAAACTTTTATTTAGTGACCATGGGGGAAATTATATAGCCTATCAAATCATGTTGGGCTCTGTTATCATGGAATCAGACTGATAAGATCTTGCTGGAATCAAGTGCGTGGTGCACCTCACACTTGCCTGCTTATTCGCACGGCTATTAAATAACGATCTCGGTTACACTCATTATAGCCCAGTGATTAAAACAAAACACCATAATATGTATTATCTGTGTAAAGATATCTGTTTAGATAATAATAATGCAATTGATATTGAGAAGGACAGCGGAGAGTCGTTAGAGTCACTGATGTGATCTAGTGCTGTGGCTTTGAGTAGAGAGTAGGGATATGTGGGCGAGGCGCAGCGTTCTGTCACTATAGCGGCCCCGGAGGGAGCATCTCTCTAACGCGTCTAAAAGCAGCCTCAGAGAGCTGCCTCACTGTCAGTGTCACAGTTATAGTGTGATGCGTCGCTAATAAAACGGCCTACAGTGTATTAAGACTTGATTATGGGGAAGTAATAATGATGGTGATGCAATAGGCTAAAATAAATTAGGCTGCATGTCTCTCCAAATCTTAACTCCATTGTAACCAGGCTTCCCACAGCAAAACAAGCTGAAATTAACTACTTTCATTAATCTGCTTGCTCTGCCCTCATATTTAGCCTCACATTTAAGTGGCTACAAGTGGAACACAAATAAAATTGACATAAACACTTGCATTCATGAGTTTTATTGACTAAAGTCAATAAACAAATAAGGTCAGCGAAGCAAAAACCTGATAAAAAATGAATGTATAAGAATGCTATAAGTACGGAAATTGTTTGCTCATTGGGAAATTAATATCCAACTAGTCAGTGACAACTGTGTGGCGTTTGGAGTTTGTGACAGCAACTATGTGAGCTTATTACAGTATTATAGACACTATGTCCTGGGATTTCCTATGATCTTCTATGTAGAACCCCTTACCTTCGACTCTTGTGTGGCTTGTGAGCGTAATAGAGCAAACCGCGCACAGCCCGGCAAGGACGTGGGGTTGCATCTGGGTTCAGGGGTGGGGAGTGTGTGTATGTCTCTGTGTCTGTGTTGGATAGGCTTATCTGTTTGAAGTCCATGCATATTTTCTCTGTGATCAAGAAGGGATGCAATTAGGAACGGAACATGACATCTCTAACACCCCTTTCCTCCTGTTTTCTCTATCTCTCTATCTAATTCTCTTATTCTCTCTCATTCCCGCCCTTTCCTATCCTCCTAATTTCTCCCTTCTCCATCCCTTCTCCATCTCCCCCTTACTCTCCCTCTGCATTCCTCTCTCACCTCTTCTCTCCCTCTTCTCCTCTCCCCTCCTCTCTCTCCCACTATCCTCTCTCCCCCTATTCTCTCTTCTCCTCTGCTCTCCCTCACCACCATCCACCTGTCCTTCTCCCTCTCTCCATCCCCCTCTCCCCGCCTCCACCTGTCCCACTTGTCCCTCTCCACCCTCTCCTCCCACCACCCTCTTCTCCCTCATTCCCTATCTACCTGTCCCTCTCCCCTCTCTCCCCCCTCCTCCCCCTTCAGACTCCCTGCAGCATGTCCTGGGGGAGTATGGACTGGTGAGGCCCGTGAGCGTGGACGCGGATGGCCGCTTCCTGTCCCATGCCGTGTCGGCCGGCCGGCCGGGGGCGGGGGCGGGGCAGCCCCATAGGCGCTGGAGGAGGGAGGCCGGAGAGAACAGGGGAGGAGGAGGAGGAGGAGAAGGAGATGAAGAAAGAGAGGAAATGTACGAGGAGGATGGAGGGCCCCCACACAGACAGCTTTATTACAATGTCACCGTCTTCGGCCGGGAGTTCCACCTGCGTCTGCGGCACAATGCGCGACTGGTGGCCCCCGGAGCCAAGATGGAGTGGCACGATGATAACGACAGCAATGGGACAGCCACACGCTCCGAGCCCCTGCAGGGAGACTGTTTCTACGTGGGTGACGTCACAGACACGCCCGGAGCCACCGTAGCCATCAGCAACTGCGACGGCCTGGTGAGTTTTGGTTGTTTGGGTTACTGTAGAGAACGTCTGTGTCCGCTGTGCCCATCTAACTGTCTCTTAGCACTGTTTCACCTCTGTACTGGGTTTGACCTTCGTCCTGCTCTAGTTTACTGCGCTGTACAGAATTTGCTGTGCGGTTCTTATTGCTGATTGGTGGTGCTTGGTCGAGCTAGGTGCTTAATGAAAATCTAGCTAATTTGACTGGATGCGTTGTATTGGTGATGTTTCTGTTTTGAAATTCTGTTTTGGTCTGTTTGAGACTGGGTAAGGATGTTTGTTCTAAGGCCCTCTCTCCATCAGATGTCCTGGAAGGCCTGTGGAGTGAGGTTCTGAGTCGCCAATCCTATCCCAATCTTTAGATTGTATGTGTGCATGTGTCAACGACTGCAAGAGAGAGAGAGAGAGAGAAAGAGAGAGGAGCCATGTCCGAGTTTCCATAGGAACGCCCAGTGCGTAGACAGAGAGAGAGACAGTAAGAGAGAGGAAGAGAGAGCGAGAGAGAGAGAGAGAGAGAGAGAGAGAGAGAGAGAGAGAAGGAAACACAGAGAGACAGAGACAGACAGAAACAGACATACAGAGAGAGAGAGAGGAGAAAGAGAAATAACTAGATTGCGTAACCCCTTGACTTCTCTCTGGTGACTCAGCATGCTTCCTGGTTGACCCCAGGGTCAGAGGTCATGGAGGGGTCATGTTGATATTCCGTTGATGCTCCTCCGTGAGGCCCACGCGACGTGTGTAGTACCTGAGTCTTGTTCTACTTGACACCACTTTCCACTCAGTCGAAGTCAGAGAGAGGTTACACAGTAGTCTGAAGTGTGTTAAACAGATGTAATTTGGGATATTGAAAGAGGCTGTGTGATTTGCTTGTGTGTTTATTGAAATGATCAAATCAAAAGATTGAGAGGTAGTTGTATTTCTGTTGTCAATGCCATGTTAGGTAGGTATTTTGAAGACTGAATCGACTGAGCGATGGGTTTGAAATCTCATGCATGGATATTTGGTCTGTGTGTTTGTCTCGGCGGTGGAGGAGAGGGAGGCCCCAATGACCTGCATTTTTGTCTGTGTGTGACTGTGTATGTGTGTTTGACTGGCAAGCGGGGAAGAGAGGAGGAGAAGAGGAGGACAGGACCCCTCCCCTTAGGAAATGAGAAGAGGAGAAGGGAGGAAAAGAAGAGAAGGGAGGAGAGGAAAGGAAAGGATGTTCCCTCATTAGACCAGTGTTCATTAGTCAACAGCCAACAACTGGAGCCGTTTAGAGTTGAGTACACTGGGGACCCTTTGACCAGCTGAGAGAGCAGGCACCCAGCCAGCAGCCAGACAGCCAGCCAGTAGCCAGCCAACATACTGCCAGCATGGGCACAAGGGGCAGGCCCTACACCACCTCTCAGCTCTGCTCTGGCCTGCCCCCAGCTCACTGCCTGGCCACTAGCCAGGGAATGGAGAGAGAGAAAGAGAGGAGATGGGAATGGAGGGAGTGGCAGAGAGGAGAGTGGTGAAGGAAAAGACAGGGAGAGAGAAAAAAGAGACAGAAGGGGAGCAAAAGCAGAGTGTAGAGAAACCAAGAGAAAGGGAGGGAGACAGGGAGAGAGGAGAGAAAGAGAAAAAGAGCAAGGGTGGTGTGATGAATGATCGTTGAGGTGAATTGCTTTCTTGTGTAGAGAGCCTATGTGATCAGCTGGTGAGGTCTTGTTGAGTAGTTGAGGAGATGCAGGAGGCAGCAGAGTGGGGAGAAGGGGGTTGGAGATGGTGGGCATGTGGTGGGGTAAAGGAAAATGTAATTGCAGCATGACTGTAGTATGCCCCCTCCCCCAGACTCCCCCATACTCACACTGTTGGCTGGGAATGTGAGAGAGAATTGGTTTCAGTGGAAGAAGTTCAGTACAGAAATCCTAACCTAAACTTACCTAACCTAGCCTCTTGGAATATTTTATACATGCGTGTGTGTGTATGTGTGTGTGGTGTGTGTGTGGTGTGTGTGTGTGTGTGTGTGTGTTTATAAACCTCGTCCCACTAATGGCTTTCCCCCTGGCCTAGCATACTCGGTCAAAGCTACAGAAGCTGTTCGAAGTGTGTGTGTGTTATTCTCTCCTCTCCTGTATGCATTAGAAAGACAGCCGGGCTGGAGAGAGAAAGAGAGAGAGAGTGTGTGTGTGTGTGTGTATGTTTGGGGATTTTTCCGTGGCAGAGGGAGAGAGAGAGAGCGAAAGATAGAGAGAAAGAGAGAGAGAGAGATGTGTGGAATGTACAGTAGAGTGTGTTAGCCCAGAGGAGAAGAGAGGAAAGGCAGTTCCTGCTGTTCTTCTGTTTCCTGCCACTACTGTCCTCCTCCTCCTAGCCCAGACCACAGAGAGAGAGAGGGGGAGAGGGGAGGAGGAAGAGAAAGAGGAGGGAAAGGGAGAGAGAGAGGAGGGAGGGAGAAACAGAGCGAGAAAGAGATCTGTATAAACTTGAACTGATTGCAAGATCCCAACACGTGGACTGTACATAAATATATTTTGTACTGTAAACTATTAAACAAAATAGCAGTCTTCATAAAGACATACATTCTCACAGCCATCTAAACTTCCATTCCAGATGGACCAGGCTTGAGATAATCAGAGGTTGCAGCCAAATGATAGGGCGGCATTGTGTTGCCGTGGGAACATAGGGTCAGACAGGTACACAGGTATTGATTCAGCCAATAGGAAGGCCCGGAGAGGGAGAACTTCATTGGCTAGAACTGGAGGTTGGGGAGAGAGGCCTTTCTCATGTATGTCTCAATCTAACAATCAGACAGACAGAAATACAGACAGTCAGATTGACAAATGGATGGACGGATGGCAGATGGCAGACCTGTCATCATCCCTGTTACCCTTTAGCAACAGGTGGGAGAACACCTGGACAGCAGAGACGTGCATTACACACACACACACACACACACACACACACACACACACACACACACACACACACACACACACACACACACACACACACACACACACACACACACACACACACACACACACACACACACACACACACACACACACAATCACACACACACACAAACACACACACACAAACACACACACACAAACACACACACACACACACAAGCACACACACACATACACACACACACACACGCAGATACATGCATGGTGAATATCAGTGTTGGGCTCAATTCAGAATTGATTTGAGAATGCCTCATAAATTCTAATTCAATTGTTGAATTGGGATTTAATTTGAATTGAAGTAGTAGGCAGGATACAGAATTGCAATTATAATTTTTATTAAAGGGAATAGAATTGAATTCAGTGAAATTACAGTTTTTTTCAATTGCTTACACACTAAAATTAAAACTTTCCCACAATTAGCAAAACCTTAAACTCAAGGAGCAAAACACCGGCCTAGATTTGCACAACTGTAAGCACATTGTCAGCTTCACACCTTTTGCAAAACATTACACACAGTGATTTGCAAAACACTAAACACACTTGTATGCATTTGACACAGAAATGTATCATGATGTCATTTCCTTGCAATTTCAAAGCAAAGGCTTTCAAATGAACACACCCATGAACCAATTGGTTAAACACAGCCACCAGGTGTGCACACACACTGGTGCTTAATTGTAGACACACCAATCAGGTTTAAGCACTATAAAAAGGCAACAGGTAAGTTCACCTGTTTTGAAAAGAAATGGACGGTGTCAGAGGAAGAGGAAGAGGGAGAGGGAGAGGGAGAGGGAGAGGAAGACCTGGAGGAGGGGTAGGACATGCACAAAGAAGAAGACAACCAAATCTGTGTAATGAAATTCGTGCTACAATTGTGGACCATGTAATAAACCACGGACTAACACTGAGGGAGGCTGGACTGAGAGTACAGCCTAACCTAAGCAGCTACACAGTGGCATCAATAGTTCGGACATTTCGTCAAGATCACAGGTGAGAAACGTATCTTCTGTCAACAGAAAATCCATAGCTTACTGCATGTACTATATCAACAGTTTTGGTATCTATTCCTGTATCATTTTACAGTAAGCTACAGTGAGGGAAAAAAGTATTTGATCCCCTGCTGATTTTGTACGTTTGCCCACTGACAAAGAAATGATCAGTCTATAATTTTAATGGTAGGTTTATTTGAACAGTGAGAGACAGAATAGCAACAAAAACATCCAGAAAAACGCATGTCAAAAATGTTATAAATTGATTTGCATTTTAATTAGGGAAATAAGTATTTGACGCCCTCTCAATCAGAAAGATTTCTGGCTCCCAGGTGTTTTTTATACAAGTAACAAGCTGAGATTAGGAGCACACTCTTAAAGGGAGTGCTCCTAATCTCAGTTTGTTACCTGTATAAAAGACACCTGTCCACAGAAGAAATCAATCAATCAGATTCCAAACTCTCCACCATGGCCAAGACCAAAGAGCTCTCCAAGGATGTCAGGGACAAGATTGTAGACCTACACAAGGCTGGAATGGGCTACAAGACCATCGGCAAGCAGCTTGGTGAGAAGGTGACAACAGTTGGTGCTATTATTCACAAATGGAAGAAACACAAAATAACTGTCAATCTCCCTCGGCCTGGGGCTCCATGCAAGATCTCACCTCGTGGAGTTGTAATGATCATGAGAACGGTGAGGAATCAGCCCAGAACTACACGGGAGGATTTTGTCAATGATCTCAAGGCAGCTGGGACCATAGTTACCAAGAAAACAATTGGTAACACACCATGCCGTGAAGGACTGAAATCCTGCAGTGCCCGCAAGGTCCCCCTGCTCAAGAAAGCACATATACAGGGCCGTCTGAAGTTTGCCAATGAACATCTGAATGATTCAGAGGAGAACTGGGTGAAGGTGTTGTGGTCAGATGAGACCAAAATCGAGCTCTTTGGCATCAACTCAACTCGCCGTGTTTGGAGGAGGAGGAATGCTGCCTATGACCCCAAGAACACCATCCCCACCGTCAAACATGGAGGAGGAAACATTATGTTTTGGGGGTGTTTTTCTGCTAAGGGGACAGGACAACTTCACCGCATCAAAGGGATGATGGACGGGGCCATGCACCATCAAATCTTGGGTGAGAACCTCCTTCCCTCAGCCAGGGCATTGAAAATGGGTCGTGGATGGGTATTCCAGCATGACAATCACCCAAAACACACGGCAAAGGCAACAAAGGAGTGGCTCAAGAAGAAGCACATTAAGGTCCTGGAGTGGCCTAGCCAGTCTCCAGACCTTAATCCCATAGAAAATCTGTGGAGGGAGCTGAAGGTTCGAGTTGCCAAACGTCAGCCTCGAAACGTTAATGACTTGGAGAAGATCTGCAAAGAGGAGTGGAACAAAATCCCTCCTGAGATGTGTGCAAACCTGGTGGCCAACTACAAGAAACGTCTGACCTCTGTGATTGCCAACAAGGGTTTTGCCACCAAGTACTAAGTCATGTTTTGCAGAGGGGTCAAATACTTATTTCCCTCATTAAAATGCAAATCAATTTATAACATTTTTGACATGTGTTTTTCTGGATTTTTTTGTTGTTATTCTGTCTCTCACTGTTCAAATTAACCTGCCTTTAAAATTATAGACTGATCATGTCTTTGTCAGTGGGCAAATGTACAAAATCAGCAGGGGATCAAATACTTTTTTCCCTCACTGTACATGTATTTTGTTTGGCCAACATAGGATTGAACGTCAAGAACACCAAGGAGGGAGGGGCCCCATATTCACACAGGAGCAAGAGATAGAGATCATAAACCTTGTTTTGGCCAATAATGCAATCAGACTTAGAGAAATTCAAGCCCATATTGTCAATGATCACCGAATGTTCAATAATGTCCAACAGGTCTCTCTGTCAACAATAGCCCGTATCCTTAAAAAACATCAAGTTCTGATGAAACAACTGTATAAAGTGAATTTGAAAGAAATTCAGACAGGGTGAAAGGCCTGCGGCGTGAATATGTGGTGGTACATTTTGTTCACTGACTGTAGTATTGTGTACTGCACACATAACCTTTTTACTGTACATGTAATTTTACTGTATAGCAGACCTACAGTAAATTGATCTACACAATGTGATCTTTTGCTGTATTTCAGAGAGTTTTGCAAATGGATGCGGAGGAAGTCCCGCATGAGTTTATATACATTGATGAGGCTGGATTTAACAGTGAGAAGAAGGGGAAGAAACATCATTGGCCACAGGGCTATTGCCAATGTACCAGGGCAACGTGGGGGTAACATTACCCTTTGTGCTGCCATTACACAGAATGGGGTCCTCCACCGCCATGCCAACTTAGGTCCTTACACTGACCTCATTGTTAAATGTTTTGACAGATTACACAATATTATCACAGCAGCAAACCAAAGGGACCAGATGCAATACATTGTCGTCTGGGACAATGTAGCTTTCCATCGTTCTGCTCTGGTCAAAAACTGGTTTCATTAACACCCACAATTTACAGTTCAATACCTTCCACCATACTCCCCCTTCCTAAACCCCATCGAGGAGTTCTTCTCAGCATGGCGGTGGAAGGTTTATGATCTCCGGCCCTATGTCCAGATGGCCCTCATTCAAGCTATGGTGGAAGCATGTGATCAAATTGAAGCAGCATTCATACAAGGGTGGATTCGTCACTCCAAAAGATTCTTCCCACGTTGCCTTGCAAATGAAAATATAGCCTGTGATGTTGACGAGGCCCTGTGGCCAGATCCAGCTAGGCGGAGAGATGTTTAGGTTATTTTTCTTTTTTATTCGGTACTGAACTGGATATGTAATTTATGTTACAGTATTACTGTAAGCTTACAGTACAATGGCACGTTCAGTAATACTGTATGAAATCTGGAAAATGTTTTGTTATGAATGTTTTGTTGAAATGTTCAGTATTGACTGACTTGAGTACATGAAAAGAAATACATATTTTCATTAGTCTGCACAATTGGTGTCATGTGGTGTTGGTGAATTTATTTTTACACTTTCTCTGTGTAAATGCTAAAAGTGTTTTAGGTTGAGCACAGGAATGTTCAAACTGATTCAAACAGAATCAGACCATATGATGGTTGGGTTTATGTTATGACAACAAAATAAGGTTTTTATAAGACATTGTATAGTTTTGACAAAAGTGTTCTATTTTGCAAATGATCTGAGGTGTTGGGCTACTTTGGTGTAGTGTTGTGCTAATTGTGTGAAGGGGTTTGAAAAACCGGGCCCTGTTTTCAAAATGGTGTTTAAGCAATTGAAAAAAAACTGTAAATTAAATTAAATTCTATATTAGGTGTAGTCTATATAAATATACAGGTAACTGCCAAAATAAAGGAAACACCAACATAAAGTGTCTTAATAGGGTGTTGGGCCACCACGAGCCAGAACATCTTTAATGCACCTTGGCATAAATTCTACAAGTGTCTGGAACTCTATTGGAGGGATCATCATCATTTGATGTTTTGTTGATGGTGGTGGAAAACTCTGTCTCAGGTGCCGATCCAGAATCTCCCATAGGTTTTCCATCGGGTTGAGATCTGGTGACTGAGAGGGCCATGGCATATGGTTTACATCGTTTTCATGCTCATCAAACCATTCAGTGACCACTTGTGCCCTGTGGCTGGGGGCATTGTCATCCAATGGGGGCATAGCGATGGTAGCCAAAATAATGGCCTGCCCAGCATTTTTATACATGACCCTAAGCATGATGGGATGTTAATTGCTTAATTTACTCAGGAACCACACGTGTGGAAGCACCTGCTTTCAATATACTTTTTGTCCCTTATTTACTCAAGTGTTTCTATTATTTTGGCAGTTACCTGTACATCTTGTCCATAAAATATCAAACATGTCTTTAAATACATGCATATACAATATTGTTGAATTGATTTTTGATTTTCAGGACAAACTCTTAACCCCTTACACTCATGTTTCTAACAAAATAACTATACAAAGCATATGCATGACCATGGTAGCAATTGAAAGAGAACACTTTGGAGATTATGGGCCAAAGGTGAGGACACAAGAGTTCACCTGACACAAGACTGAATCCAAACATTATCCTGTTGGTTTGATGTGTGTTTTAAAATGATTGTACTTTTCACAGCATTTGTCAATAACGTAATCTGAAAATGCTCTGGATACATTCAGTAACACAATAAGAATATTCATTGACATTTTCGAGTAGGTGCAAGATAAGAAAAAAAGGATTACAAGGGTTTGAGTGAGAGGTCTAACTAGTGTCTCCGAGTGGCCACCCAGCTCTCCAAACTGTGCACAGTTCCTAAATAATTTCAATGCCTTCAACTATAAGGTGCTTTTTTTTTGCTCTCTTAGCTTTGCCATTGAGGAACTGAAGCAAGCACATTTGTAGTTTTTTGTTCGGAACACAGCCCTGTGTCCCGACCATCACACAATTACTGTTGTTGTTTACGCAATCCAAATATGTTCAATTATGAATTGCAATCTGGATCAGGTGGGCATAATTTGAAAGCTTATTCTATTGCCAGCATGGCTAGCAACAGTAAATGATAAAATATGATCTTACAGGGTTAGGCTTTCAAACGGCACTTCAGACAAAGAGATTGTAATTTTGATGTGCATAGAATGGAGTCATGAGTGCATTCAAGTGTGTGTTCTGCAACTAATTTTCTTCACAATATGACAAACATAGGCTTATTCTGTTCAGGACAGCCCAGGGTGTAACATGTCATCTTTGTAACTGTGGATCAAACATAGCGATCATAAATGTTGATACTGTAAATAACATGAGTTTTCAAATAGGAAAATTTGAAGTGCACATTTGGACTCATGGGTGTGTGGTTTGCTTGTATGACATCAGAGTGGTATTTATATATTATAATATTCAACGTCTCATCCCTCACACAGGCAACAACAAATGTGCAATTAGTGCTCAGTTCTCAAGTTTATAACGGCTGTCAGTCAAAACCCATACAGCGCTGTGAAGCGAAGCACCTGAGTTCCAATTAAGGTGCTTGTCAATGACACGGGATGACAGTGGCTGTGAGTGGAAAGGGCTACAATTAATGATCAAGGAAAACAAAACCTGTATGTGGATATTCTTAGTTATTATATTTCATTAATCACTTAAATTGTGTTCAATATGGGGAAAATACTACATTTCCCAGAGTGCATTCGTTTAACCTTCAAGTTGTTCCTCAAGTAGCCTGATGCCTTCAAAAAGAAGCCAAACAAATGAAATGGTTGGTGGAAATATAATATAATTGGCTATTCTAAGCACTAAGGCACAGAGTTTCTAAACCCAGAGACGCAACATCACGAGACTTCCGGGAACACTTGCGAAGCAGATTAAGTAGACCAGGCTGGGGTTTGAGGTTTGAGAAGTCAGTGAGATTTTTTGTTGTTGTTTTTTGTTGTTAATTTTCTCGAAATCTAAGGGCACAACCTAGATTTGAGCCAATGTCTTAAGTATTTGAACATGTTATTACTCCAACCTCGTGAAAGTAACAAACTGACAAGTTTTCATTTTCGTAAAAAAACACATTATATTGAAGGAGTGCCTTTGATTTGACGGCCTGCACATGCGGAGTTCGGCACGAGACGACCATTAGACCCGATGACGTATTTCTGCGCATGCGCTTAGCTAGCCACTGTCGCCATGATCGGGTATTTCTATTGGAGACGCAGTTTTAGCCTATCTTCTTCTTTCTTTGACTAAGGATTCCAGACAAACATATATCCTTTGGTATCTGGAAGTGTGACCTGTCAGATTCAATAAAACTCATGTTCTATAACTGAGTGGGATTTCTTTGAATTGCACTGAATTAAATTCTACTTCCTGTCACTCAAATTTCAACTCAATTCCCAAATTCTGAATTGAGCTCAAACCTGGTGAATACACACTTGAGAATGAGCCAGAGCACAGAGAAGTGATAGAGATGTATGGTGATCAGAGAGCGTTTCCCTCTCTCTTTAATCTTTTATCTCACTCGCCTGTAGTCATGGTTATGAGTGACAGGAGCTGTCTTGGGGTAAACCTGTCATGTTGCCTAGACGTCCCTGCTCTCTCTCTTTCTCTCTCCCCCTCGTGCTCCCCCTCGTCCCCCCCCCCCCCCCCCCTCGTCCCCTCCCCCCCTCTCTCTCTCTCTCTCTCTCTCTCTCTCTCTCTCTCGTTCTCTCTCCATCTTCCACCTCTCTTTCTCGCTCCTTATGCCCCCCCTCCCTCTCTTTCCCTTGGCCACCAGCGGTAGAGACTGGGGGGGATAACTCTCCTAATGATGCTATTAAAAGTGCCATGGAGGAGAGGAGAGGCAGACTGCTTTTGTTTCCCGACACCCACAGATTCAGACCTAGATTACATCCCTCACTCAGAGAGAGAGAGAGAGAGAGAGAGAGAGACCTAGATTACATCCCTCACTCAGAGAGAGAGAGAGAGAGACCTAGATTACATCCCTCACTCAGAGAGAGAGAGATACCTAGATTACATCCCTCACTCAGAGAGAGAGAGAGAGACCTAGATTACATCCCTCACTCAGAGAGAGAGAGATACCTAGATTACATCCCTCACTCAGAGAGAGAGAGAGAGACCTAGATTACATCCCTCACTCAGAGAGAGAGAGATACCTAGATTACATCCCTCACTCAGAGAGAGAGAGAGAGACCTAGATTACATCCCTCACTCAGAGAGAGAGAGAGAGAGAGAGACCTAGATGACATCCCTCACTCAGAGAGCGAGAGAGAGAGAGAGACCTAGATTACATCCCTCACTCAGAGAGAGAGAGAGAGAGAGAGACCTAGATTACACCCCTCACTCAGAGAGAGAGAGAGAGAGAGACCTAGATTACATCCCTCACTCAGAGAGAGAGAGAGAGACCTAGATTACATCCCTCACTCAGAGAGAGAGAGAGAGACCTAGATTACATCCCTCACTCAGAGAGAGAGAGAGAGAGAGAGAGACCTAGATTACATCCCTCACTCAGAGAGAGAGAGAGAGACCTAGATTACATCCCTCACTCAGAGAGAGAGAGAGAGAGAGAGAGACCTAGATTACATCCCTCACTCAGAGAGAGAGAGAGAGACCTAGATTACATCCCTCACTCAGAGAGAGAGAGAGAGAGAGAGAGACCTAGATTACATCCCTCACTCAGAGAGAGAGAGAGAGAGAGAGACCTAGATTACATCCCTCACTCAGAGAGAGAGAGAGAGAGAGAGACCTAGATTACATCCCTCACTCAGAGAGAGAGAGAGAGAGATAGACCTAGAGAGAGACCTAGAGAGAGCGAGAGACAGACAGACAGACAGAGGACGAGACAGAGACAGAGACAGGCAGGCTGACAGGACTACACATGGCTCCTTTAGCAGGCTGTCTTCTCTTGTTTTAGTCCTGTTCTAATCTCCAATTAAGAGTTGCTCACACAAGTGGTGTTGTAGGGTGAAGGGTGTTGCTCTCTTGCTCCTTCCTATGGAGGATGAACTGGGCTTTATGTTAGAAGCAGCACAGTGGGTTGTTTGTATCTGTTGTTATCTGGTCCCTGTGCTGTAATGCATGTAGATTGTAGAACGATATGTTAGAGACCCCCTTCAGGTGTTGTGTTTCATAGCCCATAGGTTCTGAGGTTGTGTCTGTCTGTCTGTGTATGTGTGAGTATGTGTGTTATTAGTGCACAGCATGAGCTGCGAGATGCTCATGCTATTTTGGTATTTGCGTTGAAAATACTATTTTGTAACCGCCTCAGAATTCAGAAACAAGCAGAAAAGCTAAAGGCATATACAGGTGTTCCAAAAGGATGGTTCTAGAGCCGATCGGATTTGCCAAGGTCCCAAACAATAGCTTTTTAGCTTTTTGTGATGTTACTCTTAGATGCTCTGAAGGTTGTGGTTACACATTCATTCACAGTGCTTTCTCACCATTCTATGCCAGTTAAATACTATGCCACTATATGTCTATAAATACAATCTGCCAGGCCGTCATTCTAAATAAGAGTTTGTTCTAATTTGACCTGTCTGGTAAAAATTAAAGGTGTGCAGAGACTTTTGCCTGTTTCTACAGTTTTGCCTTTTGCCTCCAGCACCTTCACAAATCAGCTTCGGGTGTGCGGTAGATTCTGCCTATTATGGTAAAATAAACAAAATAAATATATAAATGGTTCGTTCCATAGGATGACACATTCTCCTGGATGGCTGTGTCTATCACGGTCCCTCTTGTTGCCGTATAACAGAGGAGACATACTTTACACTACAGTTTATACAGAGCTACTGTACTGTACAGTCCTTCCCATCCCGCCCTAGTATCACGTCAGCTGAGGACTTAATCATCTCAGTTTACAGCCAAGCCAGTCACATCAGGCAAGCATGGCGGTGTTGAGGCTAGGGCCTGATGATCACAATAATAAACTCATACTAAGTGAAAATGACATGGCCATTTACCCCAGACAGCCCTGGAACACACACAGTCATTACATCTAAATTACGGAGCCATAGAAAACCATTCAGCCAGCCAGGAACAGGAAGTGGCGTGCGGCGTGGGGGCATGGGCCTCTCTATAGTGTGTGTTTCATTCACCCACTGAGCCAGGGTCAGACGATAAGAAGCTCTTCACTGTAATCAGCTCAAATTGAAATGATGGCATCAATTACAGAGCATCACCACAGCTGTTATTGACCCCGGTTGTCCCTGAGTGGTGGAGAGAGGAGGAGCCGCGGAGGCCGAGGGGCTGCAGGGAGAGCAGAGTGCGGGAGCACTGAGGCTGGCTGGGTATGAATTAGAGAGAAAGACAGAGAGTCTCTGATTGCAGATTCCACCCTGCAGCGTAGCCCACGTAAACACACAATTACTAAATCTGGGGCTAATATCAAATCAAATCAAACTTTATTTGTCACATGCGCCAAATACAACAAGTGTAGAACCTCCCGTTAAATGCTTACTTACAAGCCCTTAACCAACAATGCAGCTCAAGAAAGAGTTAAGAGAATATTGACCAAAAAAACTAAAGTAAAACATAATAAAAAGTAACACAATAAAATAACAATAACGAGGCTATATACAGGGGGTACCGAGTCAATGTGCGAGGGTACAGGTTAGGCGAGGTAATTTGTACATGTAGGTAGGGGTAAAGTGACTATACATAGATAATAGACAGCGGGTAGCAGCAGTGTGAAAACAAAGCTTGGCCCCAGTGATGTACTGGGCCGTACGCACTACCCTCTGTAGCGCCTTACGGTCAGATGCCGAGCAGTTGCTATACCAGGCGGTGATGCAACCGATCAGGAAGCTCTCGATGGTACAGCTGCAGGACTAAGCACGCACCCCTGAGGGGCCCCCGTGTTGAGGATCAGCGTGGCAGACGTGTTGTTGCCTACCCTTACCACTTGGTGGGCGGCCCGTCAGGAAGTCCAGGATCCAGTTGTATAGGGAGGTGTTTAGTCCCAGGGTCCTTACCTTAGTGATGAGCTTTGTGAGCACTATGATGTTGAACGCTGAGCTGTAGTCAATGAATAGCATTCTCACATATGTGTTCCTTTTGTCCAGGTGGGAAAGACCAGTGTGGAGTACGATTGAGATTGCGTCATCTGTGGATCTGTTGGGGCGGTATGCGAATTGGAGTGGGTCTAGGGTATATGGGATGATGCTGTTGATGTGAGCCATGACCAGCCTTTCAAAGCACTTCATGGCTACCGACTTGAGTGCTACGGGTCGGTAGTCATTTAGGCAGGTTATCTTAGTGTTCTTGGGTACAGGGACTATGGTGGTCTGCTTGAAACATGTAGGTATTACAGACTCAGTCAGGGAGAGGTTTGAAATGTCAGTGAATACACTTGCCAGTTGGTCCTTACATGCTTTGAGTACACATCCTGGTAATCCGTCTAGCTCCGCGGCTTTGTAAATGTTGACCTGTTTAAAGGTCTTGCTCACATCGGCTACCGAGAGCGTTATCACACATTCGTCCGGAACAGCTGGTGCTCTCATGCATGCTTCAGTGTTGCTTGCCTTGAAGCGAGCGTAAAAGGCATTTAGCTCGTCTGGTAGGCTCGCATCACTGGGCAGCTCGCGGCTGGGTTTCTCTTTGTAGTCCGTAAAAGTTTTCCAGCCCTGCCACATCCGAAAAGCGTCAGAGCCGGTGTAGTAGGATTCAATCTTAATCCTGTATTTACGCTTTGCCTGTTTGATAGTTCGTCTGAGGGATTTCTTTAAAGTGTCCAGATTAGTGTCCCGCTCCTTGAAAGCGGCAGCTCTAGCCTTTAGCTCGATGCAGATGTTGCCTATAGTCCATGGCTTCTGGTTGGGATATGTACGTACGGTTACTCTGGGGTTGACATCATCGATGCACTAATTGATGAAGCCAATGACTGAGGTGGTATACTCCTCAATGCCATTGGATGAATCCCTGAACATATTCCAGTCTGTGCTAGCAAAACAGTCCTGTAGCGTAGCATCCGTGTCATCTGACCACTTCCGTATTGAGTGAGTCACTGGTACTTCCTGCTTTAGTTTTTGCTTGTAAGCAGGAATCAGCTTGAACATGTGACATGCTGGTAGAAATGAGGTAAAACGGATTTAAGTTTGCCTGCATTAAAGTCCCCAGCCACTAGGAGCACTGCTTCTGGATGAGCATTTTCTTGTTTGCTTATGGCCTTATATAGTTCGTTGAGTGCGGTCTTAGTGCCAGCATCGATTTGTGGTGGTAAATGGACGGCTACGAATAATATAGATGAGCACTCTCTTGGTAGATAGTGTGGTCTACAGCTTATCATAAGGTACTTAGTGGTTAAGAGCGTTGTGCCAGTAACCGAAAGGTCGCTGGTTCTAATCTCCAAGACGACTAGGTGAAAAATCTGTCGATGTGCCCTTGAGCAAGGCACTTAACCCTAATTGCTCCTGTAAGTCGCTCTGGATAAGAGCGTCTGCTAAATGACAAAAAAATGTAAAACATGTAAAAATGTACTCTACCTCAGGCGAGCAATACCTTGAGACTTCTTTAATATTAGACATCGCGCACCAGCTGTTATTGACAAATAGACACACACCCCCGCCCCTCGTCTTACCAGACGTAGCTTCTCTGTCCTGCCGATGCATGGAAAACCCAGCCAGCTCTATATTATCCGTGTCGTCGTTCAGCCACAACTCGGTGAAACATAAGATAGTACAGTTTTTAATGTCCCGTTGGTAGGATATTCTTGATCATAGATCATCCATTTTGTTTTCCAATGATTGCATGTTGGTCAATAGAACGGATGGTAGTGGAGGTTTACTCACTCCTACGAATTCTCAGACCTCCGCCCCCTTTTTCTACGTCTTTTCTTCACGCAAATTACTGGGATTTGGGCTCGTTCCCGAGAAGGTAGTATATCCTTCGCGTCGGACTCGTTAAGTAAATCATCTTTGTCCAGTTTGAGGTGAGTAATCGCTGTTCTGATGTTAAGAAGTTATTTTTGGTCATAAGAGACGGTAGCAGCAACAATAAGTTACAAAATAAGTTACAAACAACTGGAAAAAAACTATAAAAATAGCACAGTTGGTTAGGAGCCCGTTAAATGGCAGCCATCCCCTCCGGCGCCATTACAGTGGTAGGAACTCTCTCACAGAGGTACAGTACTGCTACGGTACCCAGCACAGCAGAGCATAGCAGGCTTTTAACAAATCTGTGATTACTGCTTGCCTCTCCGTTACTGGACTCTCTCTCTCTATCAATTGAAATTGCTTTATTGGCTTGACGTAACAATGTACATATTGCCAAAGCATACTTAGGAAATAAAGTGATTCATTTACAATATTAATACAATTAAAATAATAATAATCAAGATTGTCAATGGGACAATCAGTAACAACAATAATCAGGCAGCAATGTGCGCTGCCAACCCACATCTCTCTCTCTCTCTCTCTCTCTCCCTCTCTCTCTCTCTCTCTCTCTCTCTCTCTCTCTCTCTCTCTCTCCTCTCTCTCTCTCTCTCTCTCTCTCTCTCTCTCTCTATGTGTGATTCCATCTTCTCCCTATCGCTCTCTCTCTCATCCATTCAAAAACTGCTGGCACAGTGTACTGGGAGAATCTGAGCATGAGGAATAGGGTTCCCCAAAGAAAATGTATCTGTGATGTCACAATGAGGACAGTGGAATGCATCTGTGATGTCAAAATGAGGACAGTGGAATGCATCTGGACATGGAACAATGGAATGTATATGTGCCATCATAAAGGCCACAAGAATAATCGTTTTTAATATGTCACAATGAGCACGGAATCTTTATGCGATGTCACAAAAACACCTGATCCATTTGTTTTAATACATTCGGGTCCATTTCCTTGGAAGCTGTATAAGCAACAGTCAGCGTGGCAGTCAATCAATCCATCAGTCCTCAGGCCACGGGGCCATGCAGCTAATTGATGCTAGCGACATCAGCATTTTCAGACAGACAGGCAGAAAGGCAGAAGGCGAGGACAGCGTTTCTAGACCAGCACTAGAACAGGAAGAGACATCCTCTTAAAAAGCCTCCTGTCTGTCTGTTGTTCCCACCAGCGCAATCTCTCCTGTGAACGAGGTGTTAGCTGCTTTTCCTCAGAGCTGAGGGACAGGTGTCTTTGTACTCCCAAACCCTCTGTAGTCTGGAGTTTTCCCAGAGCCCTTTGTGTACGGGTGTGTTTGTAATCTTCACAAACAGAATACATGAAAGAGGGAGGGAAAGAGACGAATAAAGAGGGAGGGAATCTCTATGTACCCAACCAGCGCATCAACAATAACAACAACAACAGTACTGGCACCACCTGCTCATAACACAATTAGAAAGGAATGCTTGAAGTGTTGTCCCGAATCAACATGTAAAAACTCTGGTAACTCCTATCTCTTTCTCATTAGTCAAGAGTGCACTGCTTAACCACTAGTGTCTCTTTAGTTGAATAGTATTACAGACATAAACCCCTATTGGCCCATATCTAGGAAGGCTCCCTCAAGCTGAAGTGCACTGGGGTGGACCAATAGTCCATTTAGCACAGTGCAAGTGTATATTTCCATATTTCCTGGAGAGTATCGTTAGTTCCTTCTCCTTTCTGGTCTCACTAAATAGGGATTGGTGGAAGTGTATTTGGATTTTCCCTCACTTGGAAGTACAGTGGGGGAAAAAAGTATTTAGTCAGCCACCAATTGTGCAAGTTCTCCCACTTAAAAAGATGAGAGAGGCCTGTAATTTTCATCATAGGTACACGTCAACTATGACAAACAAAATGAGAAAAAAAAATCCATAATATCACATTGTAGGATTTTTAATGAATTTATTTGCAAATGATGGTGAAAAATAAGTATTTGGTCAATAACAAAAGTTTCTCAATACTTTGTTATATACCCTTTGTTGGCATTAACACAGGTCAAACGTTTTCTGTAAGTCTTCACAAGGTTTTCACACACTGTTGCTGGTATTTTGGCCCATTCCTCCATGCAGATCTCCTCTAGAGCAGTGATGTTTTGGGGCTGTCGCTGGGCAACACAGACTTTCAACTCCCTCCAAAGATTTTCTATGGGGTTGAGATCTGGAGACTGGCTAGGCCACTCCAGGACCTTGAAATGCTTCTTACGAAGCCACTCCTTCGTTGTCCGGGCGGTGTGTTTGGGATCATTGTCATGCTGAAAGACCCAGCCACGTTTCATCTTCAATGCCCTTGCTGATGGAAGGAGGTTTTCACTCAAAATCTCACGGTACATGGCCCCATTCATTCTTTCCTTTACACGGATCAGTCGTCCTGGTCCCTTAGCAGAAAAACAGCCCCAAAGCATGATGTTTCCACCCCCATGCTTCACAGTAGGTATGGTGTTCTTTGGATGCAACTCAGCATTCTTTGTCCTCCAAACACGACGAGTTGAGTTTTTACAAAAAAGTTATATTTTGGTTTCATCTGACCATATGGCATTCTCCCAATCCTCTTCTGGATCATCCAAATGCACTCTAGCAAACTTCAGACGGGCCTGGACATGTACTGGCTTAAGCAGGGGGACACGTCTGGCACTGCAGGATTTGAGTCCCTGGCGGCATAGTGTGTTACTGATGGTAGGCTTTGTTACTTTGGTCCCAGCTCTCTGCAGGTCATTCACTAGGTCCCCCCGTGTGGTTCTGGGATTTTTGCTCACCGTTCTTGTGATCATTTTGACCCCACGGGGTGAGATCTTGCGTGGAGCCCCAGATCGAGGGAGATTATCAGTGGTCTTGTATGTCTTCCATTTCCTAATAATTGCTCCCACAGTTGATTTATTCAAACCAAGCTGCTTACCTATTGCAGATTCAGTCTTCTCAGCCTGGTGCAGGTCTACAATTTTGTTTCTGGTGTCCTTTGACAGCTCTTTGGTCTTGGCCATAGTGGAGTTTGGAGTGTGACTGTTTGAGGTTGTGGACAGGTGTCTTTTATACTGATAACAAGTTCAAACAGGTGCCATTAATACAGGTAACGAGTGGAGGACAGAGGAGCCTCTTAAAGAAGAAGTTAAAGGTCTGTGAGAGCCAGAAATCTTGCTTGTTTGTAAGTGACCAAATACTTATTTTTTTTTCTCAATTTGTCTGTCATAGTTGACGTGTACCTATGATAAAAATTACAGCCTCTCTCATCTTTTTAAGTGGGAGAACTTGCACAATTTGTGGCTGACTAAATACTTTTTTTCCCCACTGTATGTGTATATTTTGTTACATTTGTCCTATTTTTTGTTCCCTTTAGTTGGTTGAATGTTTTGGTATCTGTTTACTGGGAGTTTGCCGTCTGTGTATCCGTCTGGTCTTTCTGTCTGTCTATCGCTCTGTCTGAGTGAGGAAGAGCTCAGCTTTGGATGCAGCCAGGCATTGAAGTACCAGATATCACACTCTATTACACACATCCTACTGGCCACCCCTCAGAGCCTGGTTCCACTCTAGGTTTCTTCCTAGTTTCCTACCTTGCTAGGGTGTGTTTTCAAGCCACCGTGCTTCTACATCTGCATTGCTTGCTCTCTGGGGTTTTAGGATGGATTTCTGTATAAGCACTTTGCGACATCTGCTGATATAAAAAGAGCTTTATAAATACATTTGATTTTATCCACACCCTCGTCCTCCTTAATATGTGGCGCTATGTTTTAGTTTTAGTTTAAAATATATTTGTTTGAATTGGGTTCGGGTTCTTCCAAATGTGTTATTTTGGGGATCTTTGTATTTGCAGGGCAGAGGCCTATCTCTATGAACATGCATAATAGCGAATGCTATGTAGCTGCTGTCTGAAAGACCAAAAACAAGAATATGAATCTGATACTTTGATGTTTGTGATTGATAGCCTGTCGATCTGTACAGTACGAGGAAGCTTTAGAAATGACTTACAATGACAATGACACAGCAAGTATCATAATCACCTATCGGAGCTACTTTACATAGTGGCGTTGCTTTAAGATGACCTTGCCATTAGTACCTTGTATAAATCCATGTCTGGGTAAAATACCATTGAGGCATCACTGTTACACTCACACCTTGACTCAAGGCCAGGACATCAGCACCCTATCATCGGACACAGTGGTAGGCCTTCATCTACTGTACAGTAGCAAGAGGAGAGAAACAAATGGCTAGAAGGGAGTTTAGATGACAGAATAGAAATCGATGCTGTCGTGTTCGTGTGTGTTTGGATGTCTGTCTGTATCGCGTGTGTGCGGTCCCCGATGCCCCCGCTGTGCTGATGTGGCTCACAGTGCGATGTGTCAGGTCAGCTCATGAGTGTGTGGGTGTGTGTGTGATGTCATCAGAGCGCGGGACAGAGTGTATGCTTCGCCAGCTCCTCTTACTTCTTGTGGAAACAGGACGTCTGAGGGATAACAAAGGGAAAGAAGAGGGAGAGATGGTGAAAGGGAGAGACGTGGAGACATTGTCCTTGCATCTAAACGATCAATACGTCAAGTAGTATTATGACTCTTGTTAACCCCCCCCCCCCCCCCCCCCAGAAACTGTAGATCTGTAGAGTACACACTCACACACATTGATTATTTTTGACGATGTGGTCTGAAAATATCGCTCTGCAACACAAAGAGAAATGATTTCTCCTTTTCTAATCCTTTCTGTGTGACACACTAGGGAGAAGGGGACTTATTGTCAGCCTGTTTTGTTATCACCATGGTTAATCTCTAATCCTCTCTCTACCCCCTGCAGAGGCTCCACTAGCTCTATGGTGTCCCTTTAATCCTCTAACACTGTCCTGCTCTGACCAGGGGTACTGGACTGGGTGTAGGGCAAGGCCATGGCATAGAGAGAGAGAGGGGTGGGGGGAGAGAGGCCATGATACAGTAGATATTAAGACAGTGTCAATATAGTTTGTTTCCCCCTCCCCTCCCTGTGGCAGCAGCTTGGAGGCAGTAGCTAGCAGCAGCTTGGAGGAGGTAGCTAGCAGCAGCGGTTTTGTATATTGACTTTGATACCAATGCAATGTGACAGGACTTTCCTGAAGTCTTTTTGCTCCTGTGTGAAAGCATGGAGTTAGTATCCACCTCCTTCTATCTCTCTAACTCTGCCTGGGGAAAAAAGCACTCTTGGCAAAAACCTTATTCACTTTTCCTCTGCGTGTCTACCTACCTATACAGTATACCTTTTTCTATCCATTTACTTATCTCTCTCTACCCTCTCTCTTTTCCAATCGACTCTTTCTCCCACTCAATAGTCACTCTTT
>NW_028162243.1:132500-141118 GCF_964263955.1 Coregonus lavaretus | reverse complement strand
ACTCTACGCTACTGAAGAGATTCGTATGACTTTCAAATCATCTGGCCCACAGACTTCCTCTTCCAGTGCGTACCCAGGCAGGGATGGTCCATTCAGGGCCTTTTAGATCTGACATAGAGCAAGTCTTATCTTAAGCCATTCCCTCATGCGAAACGCAGGAGAAAAACTCCTGCGGTTTTTGGCTGAAAATGGTTGTTGAGACAGCTGTGTGTGAAAATCTTCACTGTTGAATCGTCCGGTTGGCCTCCACTCATATCAATCCCACCATTAAAACAATCAGGTGCATCACAAAGAATGGCATCGATGGTTTTGTCCTTGTGGCCCAGACATGAAGGACACAACACACCTAGAATTGGTCTAGGAGACGTGTTTTCTGGAGTTTTCTGTGGTTCATCTCTCTTGAGGTTTCTTGTCGCTCGTAGTGTTCACAGGACAAGTCTAACACTTACTTATACTCAGGCAGACCTACCCAGAAATTACTTTTTCATTCTACAAGGGGTCACAAGCTCACTACACAGCAGCTCCATAAGTTCACTACAAAAATTCCCAACTGTTTCACATTTTTCAAACAGTTCAAACTTTAAGTTCAACTAGGTCAGTACACGACACATCAATCACCAGGCCATTACTTTTTATTTCAAACATGTTGTAGAGGGTTCTTTGCACAGTGCTGATATTCTCTTATTGTTAAACAAACTTTAAACTTTAGAAAATGACACAGACAACGGCTTCTGAGTATATGTAAAATATCCTTAGTTATGCAATTGCAGGCAGAAGTTAATACAGAGTCAACAGGATTTGTATAGCTCTTCATAAGTTCTGCAAATTGTCCAAAACAATCTCTGCTTTTCATCCAAGCACGCCCCTCCCTGGCAGATCAGGAGCCACCATGTTTTCTTCTTGTGGCTGTGTGGAAGCAACGAGAAATTGAAACAATCCAGGTCTGTCTGTTCCTCCAGTTGATCTCTATCCCATGTCCTTGACTACACGCCCAGACCAGCTGCAGGGAGCTACCAGGTCTACCTGTTCCTCCAGTTGATCTCTATCCCATGTCCTTGACTACACGCCCAGACCAGCTGCAGGGAGCTACCAGGTCTACCTGTTCCTCCAGTTGATCTCTATCCCATGTCCTTGACTACACGCCCAGACCAGCTGCAGGGAGCTACCAGGTCTACCTGTTCCTCCAGTTGATCTCTATCCCATGTCCTTGACTACACGCCCAGACCAGCTGCAGGGAGCTACCAGGTCTACCTGTTCCTCCAGTTGATCTCTATCCCATGTCCTTGACTACACGCCCAGACCAGCTGCAGGGAGCTACCAGGTCTACCTGTTCCTCCAGTTGATCTCTATCCCATGTCCTTGACTACACGCCCAGACCAGCTGCAGGGAGCTACCAGGTCTACCTGTTCCTCCAGTTGATCTCTATCCCATGTCCTTGACTACACGCCCAGACCAGCTGCAGGGAGCTACCAGGTCTACCTGTTCCTCCAGTTGATCTCTATCCCATGTCCTTGACTACACGCCCAGACCAGCTGCAGGGAGCTACCAGGTCTACCTGTTCCTCCAGTTGATCTCTATCCCATGTCCTTGACTACACGCCCAGACCAGCTGCAGGGAGCTACCAGGTCTACCTGTTCCTCCAGTTGATCTCTATCCCATGTCCTTGACTACACGCCCAGACCAGCTGCAGGGAGCTACCAGGTCTACCTGTTCCTCCAGTTGATCTCTATCCCATGTCCTTGACTACACGCCCAGACCAGCTGCAGGGAGCTACCAGGTCTACCTGTTCCTCCAGTTGATCTCTATCCCATGTCCTTGACTACACGCCCAGACCAGCTGCAGGGAGCTAGAGGGAACCATCCTTACCAAAAGCACAGCATTGGTAGTTAAGAAATGTCTCTACTATTGTTAAGCATATTCATTGTTAACCATTAATATTTAACAAATCAGGTGAATATGTGCTCTTTCTCTCACAGCATAATAGATCATATATTCCTCATCAATGTGCTTTACTTCAAAGAAACAGCTGCACTATCAAGTTACATAAGCACACCCTAAATAGTGAAGAGAACGTCCGGACAGGATGTCCTTAAAAGGTCATAAACACAGCACACAGGAAAACACACCAATCACTTTTTGACAGCAACCGTCTACTATATTCTCTCTCACAGGAGTCTGTGAAACAAGACAGTTGGAGATTGAAACATTGTATGTGTATTCCCCTCCCCCAACTGCTCTGTTCACTCAGACAAACAAACCAGACTGCAGTTTCCCACGCAAGAATTGACTTCAAATCCTAAATTACTTGATATCTTTCAGAAATACATCATTTTCCCCTCCTCATAATTCCATCGGTCTATAGGAGTGTCTCAGGTTTTCATTACAACCATTTCTAGTGCATATTGTATATGGTTTCAATATCAGATTTGATAAAAACAGATTATAACATGAAATGCTCAGTGTTGATTTTAAATGTAAACATTAACAGTCCACAAAAATGGTGTGTAAAACAGTATGTTGGCTTGGCTGATAAAAAGGGTAGATTGAATTTCTCTTGGCAGTTGTGGCTCCCAGGTCTACAGCCAATCAAGGACTAGCTACCCATCCCCCACTGCTGCTCTCACCCCCCACCCCCCACCCCATCCCCTGACATGCTGGACTCTCAGGTTCTGTTCAATAAAGTGCAGCACAGCACAGTACAGTACAACTTTATTAGTCCATGTTACAGGGAACAAAGGGGGATTTGTCTTTCTGAAGGGGGTTGGTCACAGATCTGCCAGTTCAGATCAAATCCCACGTTTTGTTGTCTGGCTCAGGACTCAAACCAGTGACCTTTCAGTTACTGGACTAATTCTCTAACTTCCACCTCCTAACACTTCTAGCATGGGCTTCCTAGGCAGAGTTCCTTTTACACTATCCCATGTGTGTAGAGAACATGAGTCTGTCTCATGATCTGGTAATGAGGTAGTCCTGCCTTCAACTTCAAAATCAGTGTCACCCTCAGGTCAAGAGGGCATTACCTCTTGGTCTAATGGTCAAGACACTGTTTTTTCCCATGGGACACCTGGGTACAGATCCCGCCCATGAAATGTGCACACCTTTCCCAAGGCACCATTCCACTGCTTCCACCAATGTAGTGTTTTTTTGCAAACAGCAACGGTGTAATGCCCCTTTCGTCTCAAACCCGGGTCTCCCTGCCCGTAGGCAAACAAATATATTGTAGTGAATTCAGTGGGTAGCCCCAAACAGTTTTTGAACCTTGGTCCATCAACTGTCAAGCCAACACCTTAAGCATGTTAGGTTCTAAATGAACCTAGTAAAACTCAGGGACGTTTAGTAAAGCTCAAACCAAGTTTATTCACCCATTGGATCATACAGCTGCATAAGACAAAGAACATATTCACACAAGCACTGGTATTTAACCCTTTCTCCTATGCTGAGCCCCTCCTTCCACATCTGAACAGCCAATACACCTCTGCTGCTATCCAGAAGATTAGTGATATATGTTCTTCCTCACTTCATCTAACCTGACCTCTGCCCAAATTGCTCACTCCTCCCCAACTCACGGCTGTCATGTTGACTTGTACCAGACTGTATGTCTTCTCCTCCAATAGGATCCCTGATGACTAACAATAACATATCCTGACAGAATGGAAACGTTATACATTCCCCTCTCTCCCTCAGTCACATGAATAAGTCTATTTCATGTTTAGAAGTCAGAAACCAACAAGCACTACGCCAAGAGGTCCGAACCTCTCGATGATGTGGCTAGGTGTTGGATTAAGGTCGCTACATTACCCCCTTCCTTGGGGAAAGCATGCCCCCGCACTTCTTTATAGCAAGTCTCTCACGTGTACATGCCTCTTTGATGGCCTCACAGGCACTATCCCACTTCTGAGACCAATGTAACGAATTTGGGGGTAGCTCCAACCGGGACTCGAACCCCGGTCCAGCGACTATCAAGCCAACACCTTATCCATTCCACCAAGAGATCAGCAGGTGGTAATTGGTAGGTGTTGGGTTCAGCTTGCTACAGTATATACTTATATAGGGCAATGTGTGATCTGGGAGCGGCAGCACTACCACTAGTGCTCCTGACACAGCCGAACACAATCTTTACCTTCTGAACCTTAAAAACTGACCTAAAGTCAGATACATTTAGACAAACCACCATGTGAGCAGCAAGTGTAAGGTTAATGGAGTGAAGTGGGGGATGGGTAGGACCACCAGTATCAACTATATGTCTATGAATGCATTACTATTAATGCAGTACTAAAACGGATGGATGCTCTTCATCAACACCATCTCACCTGGGAAACTAAATATCAGCAATCAATCAACAAGACTAATGAAATGGAGCAAATGAAGACATTAGAACTGCTAAAGGTCAGATATTATATTCTGACACCAATTTCCTACTGGTAGATTTTGTACATGATCTGTCAATCCTGAGAGCAACACTCTCTCTCCTCCTCTTCCCCCATCTCTCTTTGCTGGGGTGAAGTTTCCCCTAGATACAGATCTAGGATCAGCTTCCCCTCCCCCAAACCTAACAAGGATCATTAGTGGGGGGGAATTTAAACCTGATCCAAAGCCAGTGTCTATTTGGGAAACTTGTCCTCTCCCCCATAACTACATGTGGATGCGGCTTCCTCCATCTCACCATGTTCACAAAGAAAACGGCAGTGTATTTCAGCTGTAAGTATTTTGAAGTTAGTAGCTATATTATTTGAATTGAATTTACCTAGCTTCATTATTATTCAACCAGTAGAGAGGCCTCTGTGTAGTTGGAGAAAAATACTCTTACACCAGGTCTCCTTGAGATGACCAGTAGAGGCCTCTGTTAGTTGGAGAAAAATACTCTTTACCCCAGGTCTCCTTGAGATGACCAGTAGAGGCCTCTGTGTAGTTGGAGAAAAATACTCTTTACAGATGAGCTTTGGGTTTCTAGGTATGTTTAGACCCAGGTAAGTTAAGTGATCATGCACCACTTTAAATGGTATCCCTCTCTAGCTCACTTGTTGTAAAATTATCTGAGATACACATGAGGTCACTTTTTCCCCAATTTATTGAATTTCCAGATAGTTTGCCAAATGAATTGATTACGTCTAGTAGGTTAGGGACAGAGGCTACTGGGTCTGAGAGGTATAAAAGCACATCGTCTGCATATAACGAAATGATGCTTTCTATGTCTCCTACTTTAAGACCTTGGATATTAGGATGATCCCTTATTTGTATTGCCAGGGGTTCAAGGGAGACAGTGAAGAGCAGAGGACTGAGTGGGCAACCCTGCTGGACAGATCTAGGTAGTTCAAAGGGACTGGATTTGTCTCTGTTGGTCAGAATAGAGGATGTTGGGCAGGCGATCTCCTCCAGTCACATGTCATTCCCTTTCTTTAATGGCAGACTCCTATGAAAAATATGACCTCTCATAACCACTTGAAAAGGTTCCTATAGTGTAGAATCAGATACCACTCCTGTGTCATTAGTCTTTGGCTTGGATGCATATTTGATGTGGTTGAAATACTGTCATCTTTTATGATGCTGATAAAGACAGGGGACGTCTGTTAAGGTGTTAACTGCACAGTGTAGCTACAGGTTATACACTGAGTGGACTAAATATTCACAACAGTGTTATGACCAGTTTCTCTGGTAACTCGTACTTCAGGATGTAAGAGAGTAGTCGACCACTTAGATGGAGAGTTGATTCATTGTTATTTAATGGTTACAGTACTGGATTCAATGACAAGCGGTACGGGCGTAGCCTCTTGTCATCTGAATGACTTCCATAGAAAACCTCTCAATTTATATAACGCTCTCCGAGCTACTTCCATCCCACAGTTGCCAACCATTATTGAGTGTCACTCATCTCCTACAATAGGATCCCCATACATAGTATCGTGTGGCACCCTAGCCAGGCCATTCCATCACGTACTCTTTCTAAGATTAGCAACAGTGGCCCCTAATCTATCTTGGCACGCCGACCTTCTGGCCCCCCATCCGTGACCGACACAACACATGGCGTGTCCTTCTCCTCTCTCTCATCTACAGCTGATGACTTTAAAGACATTAATAAATGCTGTATCAAAAGACATTTTATCAAACACCTTCCTAATATTGAGTTACCTCCCCACTTTTGCCCTCAGAACAGCCTCAATTCGTCGGGGCATGGACTCTACAAGGTGTTGAAAGCGTTCCACAGGGATGCTGGCCCATGTTGACGCCAATTCTTCCCACAGTTGTGTCAAGTTGGCTGGATGTCCTTTGTGTGGTGTACCATGAGCGTGAAAAACCCAGCAGCGTTGCAGTTCTTGACACAAACCGGTGTGCCTGGCACCTACTACCATACCCCGTTCAAAGGCACTTCAATATTTTGTCTTGCCCATTCACCCTCTGAATGGCAAACACACACAATCCATGTCTCAATTGTCTCCAGGCTTAAACATCCTTCTTTAACCCGTCCCGTCCCCTTCATCTACAAGTGACATCAATAAGGGATCATAGCTTTCACCTGGAATCACCTGCTCAGTCTGTCATGGAAAGATCTGTCATAGGTCTCCCGAGTGGCGCAGAGGTCTAAGGCACTGCATCGCAGTGCTAGCTGTGCCACTAGAGATCCTGGTTCGAATCCAGGCTCTGTCGTAGCCGGCCGCGACCGGGAGACCCATGGGGCGGCGCACAATAGGGGAGGGAATGGCCGGCAGGGATGTAGCTCAGTTGGTAGAGCATGGCGTTTGCAACGCCAGGGTTGTGGGTTCGATTCCCAAGGGGGGCCAGTATGAAAAATAATAATAATAAAATAATTGTAAGTCGCTCTGGATAAGAGCGTCTGCTAAATGACGTAAATGTAAAGAGCAGGTGTCCTTAATGTTTTGTCCACTTAGTGTAAATTGCACAATAATGATCCATTGATGGATTTTTCTTATGTAGTCTATTGTTTTCTCTGTATTGAACCTGCCTGCCAACCACCCGCCTGGGGACTGTGGGTTATGAGACAACCCCCGCATCACTAGCTTGCATGTTCTGCAGCCTTGTAGAGATAGGGAGGGGATGACTGGGAGGCAGGTTGGCATTTATTGTCATGAATCTTGCCCCGGAGGCAGTTCTGCAAAGTGGTCACTAGCTGGCACAGGCATAAAGTAATAATATCTGATTTTAATGCTAACCTTAACCTCACTGCTAATCCTTACCTTAAATTAAGACCATAAAACACAATTATTTTCCACAAATGTTTACGATATAGCCAATTTTGACTTTGCAGCTGTCATATCTAGAAGAAATCGTGCAGTTCTGCCTCCAGGGCAAAAGTCAACCTGTGACTGGGAGAGGACAATGTAAAATCGATAACGAAATTGTTTTCAAAATTAACGTGCTTTTTCTTGTTTAAAGTATGTTTTATTATGAAAAGTACAATATATCCATGTATAATTATGGAGCATATGTCCATGTACAATTTGTTTTTCAACATAAAATATGTACAACAAATTATCACATTGGTATTTTAACGGTGTTATTGTAAGAGTTTAAATGTTTAAACAGAGGATACATCTAAAACAATATAAAACAAGTGCAGTATGTTCTGAGTATGTTACCTCAACGTCAACTCATAACGTCCCACCATAACTTCATGGGAGTCTAGTGGAAAGACTGCATGTTGCTTTGGGTGGATTCATCAACATTTGCAGAATATTCCTGTAACGTCAGATGGCATCTTGTCAGATGGCAACAGCCTAGTCGGCTGCAGACACTCATAAGGAGTTCAAGTAGTTTATTTGCCATTTGCAGGTATTAAAAGTAATACATACATTGTAATTCCTTGTTGGAGCTCATATAGGACAGTACATACCAGTGGAGGCTGCTGAGGGGAGGACGGCTCATAATAATGGCTGGAACGGAGCCAATTAAATGGCATCAAACACATGGAAACCATGGAAACCATGTATTTGATGTATTTGATACCATTCCACTCAATCCGCTCCAGCCATTACAAGCCTGTCCTCCACAACTAAGGTCCCACCAACCTCCTGTGGTACGTACAGACAAACAGTAAAATATATCATAAGAACATCAATAAAAAATGCAAAGTGGTAAAAGATCATAAAAGTAAAAAATGTTCAGTGATGTTCTAAAAGTCTGATGGAAACAGTTTAGGTTGGTTGATTTAACAGCCAGATAGAACTGGGATAGAAGCTGTTCTGGAACCTGGGATCCAGAAACTGCCTAGCAACCACTGGTCCTCACTAGACTGGTGCCCTGCATGTCTATTTGTTCATTGGAGTTTATCAGGGTTTGAAGTGATGTCTGTGTTTGTTGGACACTTGGTGCTGGAATGAGGTGTCTGTTTGTTCCCAATTCTATCAGAAATGATGGTCCTCATTTGAAGGTCCTGTGTCAAGGTCCTCACTATTATAGGAAGATGTGTGAGTGTGTCCAGTGTGTGTGTGTATCCAGAGTGTGTGTGTGTGTCCAGTGTGTGTGTGTGTGTGTGTGTCCAATATGTATGTGTGTGTCCAGTGTGTGTGTCCAGTGTGTGTGTGTCCAGTGTGTGTGTGTGTGTGTGTGTGTGTGTCCAGTGTGTGTGTCCAATGTGTGTGTGTCCAGTGTGTGTGTCCAGTGTG